>NW_022437071.1:1722666-1796503 GCF_009761245.1 Sapajus apella | reverse complement strand
TGCGGCCAACGCGACACCTTTGGCTTTTGTCCTGAATGTAATGAAAGCGATCTGTGTATTTTGAGCAGGGAGTATCATGCCTTTACCTTTGCTTGTTTGGATCACTCTAGCTGCCAGTAGGGAGGCAAGGACAAAAGCAAGGAGACCATTAGAAGTTTTAAACTGCAAAGAATTCTCAAGCCATTATTAATCTGTAAGAGTTGAGAAATGAATATATAAAAGCTTCCCACATATATATATATATATATATATATATATATATATATATATATGAACAGTTAATATCTCTGAAGGCTTTCGATGAGTACTAAGTAGCTGAAAAAAATTCCCTGGAAGAAAGCTCCAGGCTACCCCTTTCATCATTGCCCTAACTCATTCACTATATAAAACTTCACAGGTACCCTCCTTATCTATGTGTAAAACACAGATATTCCTTTCTCTCCATTGTGTTCACCTTTTTTGTTTAAGGAAATGTAAGTGTTAAGCCTCAGTTATCCTTTTTTCATCTTTAAAGGCTTTGTGCATTAAGCATAACCCATACTTTGAATCATACATCAAAACAATTAATGTACAGTACTGAATCATAGAGTTGAATATAAAAGGAACTTCATCTCCACTTGATGTACAATATATGTCAAAATTCCATTTGAATTAATGGAATTCATATACAGGCTCTGTGAATAAATAGTTTTTAGGAGCTTTTAGAAGATTTATCAGAATATGTGCATAGCTCAATTTTTTCCATATGTCTATTGACTTTTTTGTATAGTTGGTTAATAAGAATGCTTAACGATTGACCCGACGACAAAACTCTAACATTTTAATATAAAACAGAACATCTTCAAAATAGTATCTGTAAGACTAATTGCTAAATGGCTGACTTATGCATACATGAATTCTGTTCCTGTGAAATTATTTTTCTAATCTTCCACTTAGTGATCACCATCCTCAAATGCTGACTTTCCCTAATGCTGTTTAATTTCAATGCCCTCCCTCTAATGCCAATTTTAGATGGTCATCTGCATGTAAGGAGCCTTACTAGCTATTATGGAGCCATAAAAAGTGATAGAGAATTCTTACCCTGAAGGAATTTGTAATTTGTTATTTTAATGCAAATTTGAGTATAGTAACTGTTATATCAAGGTGTGAGTTTAGAAGTTTTTCTATAGCAGATAATAACTGAACTAGACCAGAAGAAAAATGAGAGTTCAATAATCAGAGATGAGATGTACTAATCATCTACACCCTAAAGATAACCTATTGCTTTTGTGCTCTGTTTGAAATAATTTTTAAAGAATCACTAGCCCTTTTATATTTGTAATTCTGAAAATACCTCAACATAAACCAATATTACCATTTAACATGTATTTTTGGAGTCCTAAGTATATAACAGGTACTACTTAAGAATATAACATATATCCACTCATTAAATACTTACAACAATTTTCTGAAGTAGGTACTATTTTTTTTCTTTCTTTTTTTTTTTTTTTTTTTGTGATTGGGTCTCACTCTGTCACCAGGCTAGAGTGCAGTGGCACGATCTGGGCTCACTGCAACCTCCACCTCCTTGGTTCAAGAAATTCTCCTGCCTCAGCCTCCCAAGTAGCTGGGACTACAGGCACACGCCACCACACCTGGCTAACTTTTTAGTAGAGATGGCGTATTTTAGTTGAGACGGGGTTTCACCATGTTGGCCAGGATGGTCTCTATCTCTTGACCTCGTGATCCACCTGCCTCGGCCTCCCAAAGTTCTGGGATTACAGGTGTGAGCCACCGATCCCAGCCAATAAGTACTATCTCTATCTAACTTTACAAATAGTACCTTGTACATTTATTTCCCTATATTCCTTTATCCACACAGCAACAAGCCGCTCAGAGCATATACCCCCCTGCTCTAAACCCTCCAACAGATTTCCAGACTACCTAAAGAAAAATCAGAATTTCTGATTGAGGTTTATAAAATATTATATAATCTGGCCCTTGTCTAATTCTCTGCCTGTTATTCTTTTCTGTAATTCTCTCCATTACTGAACTTTAGCCACATACAACTCCTGCATATAATTAACCGATCTCACTCCCCTCTTAGGTTTTGTACTTATTCTTTCCTCTGCTTGCAATGCTGCACCCACAAATTGTCCTATAGCATTTTGTTCTTTCTCATAACCAAGAGCTTAGTAAAATATCAAATCATCAGAGAGACACAGCTCACATATTCGAAGTATGTGTCACTTTCTATCTTACTCTTCTACATAAATTCTTTATGCTCTTAACAAAATAAGTGTTTTCCATTTCAATTTTTGTTTCTAAGACCCTAGTCTGTCTCTCCCACTTTGGAGCTTTAAGCTTATTGAAGGCAGAGACCTTGTTTATTTTATAACAGAATCCCTGCGGCTATAAGAGCACTATGGCAAAACGTCTTCTTAGTCAATAGCTGCTGAATGAATGAATGGTTGCATAAAGTGACTTCAAATCGATTTTTAAAACTTTAGGTTTCTATACAACTTTTCATACTTCCCAATCCATGCTCTTAATCTGAAAATGTTACTTGCTTTTGAGCCATTGTTGTGAGTTAACATGCTCATTGTTTAATAAAATTATAGAAATAATTTTATATCTAATATTTATGAAATGGCTATAATTTTTTCCACATTGCTATGGTCAATCTCAATTACTTATTAGAACAATAATATTAACTAAAATCATGGTAATGAAGAAACTCAGTCTTTGAGAGAGCTATAATTTGAATATTTGTGTTCCCCTAAAATTTACAGTAGAGATCCTAAACCCCAAGGCGATAGTATTAGGGGGACCATATTTAAGAGATGAACAGATCATGAGGATGTGGACTTCATGATTAAGATTAGTGCCCTTATAAAAGAGACTCAGGAATTATCTAGACCCTTCTGCTAAGTGAGATTAGAGTGAAAAGATGGCCACCTATGAGGAAAAAGAAGTCAACGCATCTGCCAGTGACTTAATCTCAAATTTCCAAGCTTTCAGAACTGTGAAAGATACAAAATTATGTTGTTTATAAGCCATCCAGTCTATAGTACTTAGCTACAGATGGCCGAACAAACTGAGACAAAGAGCTAAATTATTGTCTAATAGAACATAGTCAAATAAACTGAACTGATGGTATTTTAGCATATTCCATCTGGTTTTTGAGCTAATAATGTAGATGACCCTACTATACCTTTTCTTCAGTGTAAATATTTACTATCAAGGTTTCCTATAATTACTTGCTTTTATGATTGGCATTTGTATGGCAAGGAAAGAGTCTTAAATATCAAGCATGTCATTGGATGGAGGTGATACATATCACCACACTGAAGGATTTCCCATTACAGCTCCCTTATTCTCCTATAAGGGCCTACAAGGTCATGTGTTCCAGATGGAATAGCTTCCGGGGGAGGATAGCTATAAAGCTACATCTGACTTTATACCAGGGAAAAAATAAGCTTAAATTTTGTTGTGTGTCTGTAATCTCTAATTTATCACAAAAACACAGCATAGTCTAGCTTATCCTAATAACATGAACAAATTCTAGTTTCGGAAACTTTGCAATTGCAATTATTTTCTAAAATTTGTTATGTCTGTTTAATAAAATTACATGATAATATAAACAGATCATAGTTTTTGAAAATGTCATTATTTTCTGAAACCTATGTAATGCCTGTGCAATAGAGCCACATATAAATGGACAAATTAATTAGCGAGCAATGTGATACATTCCCACCACTTCCACTCACAGTCTCTTGGCCAAAATTGGTGACAAACTTACAACCTACCTGCAAATAAAATATGCAGGAGCACACTGAGTATGTGATGGTAGCTCTCACTGTCTAAGCCAGAGTGTTGTATTAACAGAGGAGATACTATGACACAAACATTGATCCTAATCATATTTAAGTAGGAAAAAATGCTTCGACTATAAATTCTAAAATATTTTTAATGTCGGCTACTACAAAGCAAGATTTCAGTTAATAATCAACTGCAAAGCTTTTCTAGCTAGAAATTATCCTTAGATCGACAGGCATTTTAACTTTCAGAAACAAAAATACACAAGACCTGGATGATGAATGAAATGTTAATATATATACTTCAGTTATACCTTTGCTGTTAGAAGTGACTGGAAAGTTGCAGTGAAATGGCATTTTTAATTATACTATAGCCATTATAAAGTCAACTTTGCATGGACTCTCCACATTTAAAAATGTAATTCTCTGAATGTAATTATTACCAAATGAAAGGACATTTATACCAAGGTAAATCAGTGTATCTCAATTTTGGTATTTTTGTGGCTACTTAATATATATTATGTGGCTACAATGTGCAGGTGTTAACAACTGAACATTCTAAACTTCTTTGATGGTACTGGCAGATTCCTTTTTTTAAAATAAAAGTTATTCAATGGAGTTAGACAATTTACAAAAGCATTTGAAAAGAATATAGATGATTGAGCAATATGGTACTTAATCTTCCTTCTTCAAAATAATTATTTTTTGAAAATAATTTTAAAAACTAGTTATCGGTGAGTTAGAGATAATACAACACACCTTCCTTGTTCTAACTGCAGTCAGGCTCCTCTAAGCCCACTAGACCTGAGCCTTTGTGTCAGTCACTGTAATGCCTACCTTTCTTAATTTTAATAAGAAATTTGCTATGTTAGTTTAGGGAGAATCTCCCATCCTTGGTATATGATCCTTTAAGTATCTGATCAAGTTCTGCAACCCCACATTTCCCCACATGATATCTGATCACCCTGATTTGAGTTTACCGAGGATCATGTTAGGTCTTTATAACCAGAATCTCCCCCAATGCCTGGTATTTCTTTTTAGTAATTTTCCATCCACTGACCCACACCCTACTTCCTGGCTACAAATCCTCGCTTGCCCATGCTATTTTGGGAATTGGGCCCAGTTCTATACTGAGATCTCTTTTCCTCAACTACAATAGTTCATGAATAAAATCCTTTTTTTTAACTGTCCAACTGTAGTTTTCTTTAACAGCTAGCAACCATAAATACAGAAATCCTTTTAGCAATAAAAAAAGATAATTAAAATGCCAAGTGGGTAATATAAAAATAAGTACTAATTAGGTGAATTAGAGCTAATTTATTTAGACACAGAAAGATAAATATGAAATTATAGCAGTTGAGAAAAGAATTGTTTTTCAGGACACAGAGTACAACATCAATATAAATGTGGAGATAAAATAGAAATAATATATTTAGATGAACATTAAAGGACTGATCTAGCTGATATTGCAGTTTTCGAAAGACATAATCCTATTAGTTTTAATGCAAATTAAAATGTATTGAGTGTACTGTCTGAGTGCTTTGCAGGTACTTTGTCTTTTAAGCACTTTATGAGGTAGGGACTGTTGTTATCCCCATTTTAGATATAATTTTTGATATAGTTTTAAAAAATAAAACTCACACCAAAATGGAATATAAAGCATTAATGCTCATCAATCAAGTACCTTGTGAAAGTCAGGGTTGGGAAGAGGCCTGGAAAGAAAAAGAAATCATGGTTTTGGGAGACAAGCATGTGCAGAGGCTGCATATCAATAGAGTCATAATTTCTGCTCTCAAATAATTCCTTTCAAAACCAATCATTGTTAGCTTGTCTAGCTTGCTTAAGTCAGTTCTTTTTAAATAATCAGTGTTCATTTGTTGTTTTCCTCTCATTATGTAATCTTATTTCACGTAAACGCATTTCCTTGTGGTCCTAGCGGTGCTAACAGTCCCTTTGTTACTACCAGGAGGACAGTAATATCCTTTGGTATTTCAAAGCATATTTCAATAGATTTCCTGCACCCTAAAAAACAGTTTTATAAATAGCTTCTCTGTAGTCTGGTAGGGAGACAACATTAAGGTTAGGAAGTGGGACATCCCATTTCCTGAGCCTTTGGACATTCTTCTGCAGTGTGCCAGGAAAATTTCAAATTTTACCTCATCCAACTATGGGTCGTATTGAGTCTAGGCCTTAATTAAGTAACACAGTACATGAATTACTCCTCTCCAAGGTGTTCAAGCCAACCCCCTAAATCTTAAATACTGTGGCAAGAAATGTGTCCCATTGAGCCTTCTATTTTGCCCAACTTGCTCAATCATTCTTATGCTCTTCACATACGCACCACATGCTCCTGCAGAAATAGATTTGTGAGACTTTATCTTTCCTTGATGGTTATCTCCTCATATAGGCCTTTACGTCTCAGGAGAGGTGGTACTGGGGTGAACCTCTTTAATGATATGCAGCAGTAAGAATGTCAGTGGTAGCTCTGAGGTAACTAGGCTTCAACTTTTGGGGCAGATCATCCAGATGAAGTTACGGAAAGACTTTCATGCAGAGGAGGAACCAGTTTCTTCAAAAAGGGGAGGGAGGTCTGTCTCCAGCGGCAAGTGAGGTTTAGGGAAACTTTGAAAGTTGAAATTCTTGGCCTTTTCTATACCTGCCAAAATTTCCTCGTGTTCTAAAGTCCTATTTCTTCCTTTCCAGTGTGCTTACTTTAACATAAGAGGTGTGGCGTGTGGAACATTTGACAATCTAATTCTGTATCTCTTAATCTCAGATTCATTCTGAAACTCCTAACTGCTGCAGGACACAAGGGACCACTCTAAAATTTCTACAGAGGTGCTTAATTGTACATCCTTGACTTTTAATTTCTCTTTTCCTTGTATATACACTTCAATGCCTTTCTAAGAACCCAGGTTACTCTATAAATGTTATAAATAGTATTTCAAACATAACAATGGCATAGTCACTTGTCATCACAATACATTGACCTGAACCTGTACTATATATCCCATACAACCAGTTTGTTATTTGATTAGTCATAATTATATTGCTTACAATGGATATCTTGTGTTCTATTTTTCCCCAGCTTGACCATTATCTCTGAGCTCCTTTAACAGCCCAATCCAAGAATTCTATTGGGAGGGTTTGTTTCCTAGGGAAAATTTCAATTCCAATTACTGTATCAAAGGAGTTAAATCACAAATCAGATGCATTCAGTCAAATTAGGATAATTTGTGGATTTAATGAAGTATGAGCAGAAAATAGGGAAACCACAGAAAATTAGACAGCATACTGAGTTTTAAAACTGTAGAATTACAAACACTCTAGATGCAAAAATGTTTAGGAAAGGAAACACTATCCAAAACTTGAAAAAGAAGTAATATAAAAGTGTTGTCCCGGGAGGCAGAGGTTACAGTGAGCCGAGATCACGCCACTGCACTCCAGCCTGGGAAACAGAGTGAGACTCCATCTCAGAAAACAAAAAAAGAAAAAGGAAAAGGAAAGGTTATCCTGAGAGAAGGAGTGAACTTCATTTAATGAACACCTAAAGCTGGATATGACCCCCGTGGGAATAGAAATAATAAAAATAATAAGTACCCTTAATTCTACTTCCTCACTCTCTTTTCCCTCTGGGTCTTCCCACTGGCCAAATCAAAAGAAAAATGTAATTCCATTGTGTCTGTATACTAAATTAAAAAAAAAATTGGCCATAAAAAAAATTGAAATCATGCCGTTTAGAGCAACGTGGATGGAAATGGAGGTTATTATTTTAAATGAAATAGGCCAGGAACAGAAGAACAATTTTCACATGTTCTCAATCATATGTGGGAGCTAAAAAAATTGTTCACATGAATGTAAATTGGAAAAACAGAGAACAGAGACTGGGGAGGGTGGGTAAGGGCAAGTGGGAGGATGAAGGTAAGTTTCTCAATGAGGACAAACATACAGTTCAACAGAAGGAATACATTTAATGTTCCATAGCAGAGTAGGGTGACTATAGTTAACAAAATTGTATTGTTCTTGGGTGATGGACACCTTAAGTACTCTGACTTGATCACTATCTATTATATACATGTGGCAAGATTTCACATGCACCATAAATTTGTACAAATAAACAATGGAAATAGAGATAAAAGCAAGATTAGGTACAGAACAAATTGGAAAATCGTGGCAAGCCAATCTGGAGGGGCAAGTGGGTGATATCTCACAAATAATACATATGATAACCTTTCTTTCCTTAATATCTCTGCTCAGGTATCTAATGAGTTTTTCAAGATTAGCAGGTCTAAGGCTAAAATCTGCTCCTTCCGAGTTCTCCCTAAATCAGAAAAAAAAAAAAAATCCTCATTGAGTCATTTGTTCAGACAAGCAAACTGATTGTCATCTTTGACTCTTCAAACTCTATCATATATTGTATCAGCAAAAGATATTGACTCTGCCATCTGAATGCGGGATTACAGGCTGACTCTGACAACTTCGTGCTTTCTTTGCTATGACTACTTTAATCAAAATGACGGCTGAAATAACCTTCTTGCTCTTCTTTCTGCTTTCAACCTTAAACACTTATAGAATATTTTATAATTCCTGTGATCCTTTAAAAACGGGCCATTTCATCATTCCCATGTTTAAAACCTTATAAAGACTTCCCATCATATTAAAAGTATAATGCAAAGTGCATATTATAGCTGATAAGGCTCTAAACTCTATAAAATATAGGCATCTTTATATCCATATTTTCTACATCTTTTTGTCTGAGGCATTCTGTTTTAGCCACCCTGACCTGCTTCAATTTTTTTGACCACTACTAAGCAGGCTCCTGCTTAGTAAATTCATTTATATCTCTGCTGAAATATCACCTTCTCAGATAGCTCACCCCAAATCACCCTAAATAAAGTTATATGTATGTACATGTGTTTGTATATATACGTCAATAGTTACTAAGATACTATGACGTGGCCAAAGGATCTCAATAGTAAGTCTCAAATGTTTATTGGTTTATTACAATGTAAATAATGTATAAATGATAGTTTTAGAAAAATAATTTAATTGAAACATATAAATATTAAACAGCCTTCTCTTACAGCAAATTTTAAAATAATGTAAGTGAAGGTGTGTAAAGACTGTTAGGTATTGACACAATGAAAATAATTTTATAAAAATTATTTTACTTATATCCTAATGACTTTTTCTCTCATACTAACTCGCCCCTAATTTGGGGGTAAAATTTCAGACATTCTTGATTCTTTGAAACTTTATTGATAGCTGAAATTTTCACTGGAGCAGAGGTAGAATTTCTTCAATGGCATTAAATTATGTTCATTATTTTTCTTTGGCTAAATGTTTCCTATAACATCTTAAAGCTATGTGAGACTATTAAAGAGAAAACCTTACCTTATGCTCTCAATGTTCCCATTTTAGGGTTTACAGTTTGTTTGTTTTGACATGCAGAAAATTAAACAAAAGGAAATAGGATGAAATATAATAATAATTCTGCATATCATTATTTACAAAAGTAAATATTTTGACTTAACTTTCTAGATGTCTCAAAAATGTGCATACTCTCAATTACTATGAACTTCGGTTCTGCATATAAATTCTATCACAAAGTATGTTACACTTAGAGAATGTTTTCTGAGACTTAAAATCCATTTAAAATTAGCCAGGTATGGTAGCTCATACCTGCAATCTCAGCATTTTGGGAGGCTGAGGTGGGTGGATCACCTGAAGTCAGGAGTTTGAGACTAGCCTGGCCAAAATGGTGAAACCCTTTCTCTACTAAAAATACAAAAATTAGCTGGGCTTGGTGGCAGGTACCTGTAATACCAGCTACTCAGGAGGCTCAGGCAGGAGAATTGCTTGAACCCCGGAGGCAGGGGGTGTAGCCCAGATTGCCCTACTGCACTCCAGGCTGGGTAACAGAGCAAAACTCTCTCAAAAATAAAATAAAACAAAATAAAGTAAAAGAAAAATAAATTTAAAATTTAGGAAACTTTCAATTCAAGGCTGCTTTAGAAATAAAATATATTTTTCAAACCTCGTTTTTAAAGGGTTTGCATTGTTTCAAAATGAAGGGGGGATGGTAAATTATATGTAATCAAGATTTTTTTTTTAAACAGAAGCTTTAATTGGTTTCATCATAGTTGCAAACTTATTTTTCCTATGTAGTGATCATTAGAGAAAATAATGGCATTTTTCTCAGGGGAAAATTAATTTCCAAATTTAGAAACTAGGTGCCATTTAACATTTTACTAACATTGTTGCCATTTACATGAAGATGATAATGGATGTTGAATTATATTTTACCTTGGAGGCAGCAAATGGAAACTAATCGTTTCAGATAAAAAGTTAGTGGAAGCTCTGCAGTTTCACAGATGACATGTCTTCTTTCTCTTGCTCTAACGATGGAACAGCAAATAACAAGTAGAACTGAGATTTTGCCTGAGTGGTGGTAGTGACTCAGCCTTGACTTGTGAATGTGAAATAGGCTTTCAGCTCAGAGACTTCTCTACATCACATTGCATGCTATCTCGTGCTCTGACTCACAATTTCTTTTTTGTAAGACTGAATAAAGGCAGTTGTACTCACAGTTCCCATCATCTGTAATTTCAGAAGCCTTCATAGTATTTCCTCGGTTCCTTACTAGTATGAAATATCAGGCCTTTATGTTATTTACAAAGAAAATAATAGAAATGTAGACAGGTGATTTCAGAAAGGTTGATTTAGCAAAAAATATGAAGTGGCAGATAATTCAAACAGAAAAAAAATATTCTTACCTCTGTTTCTTTAGTGACTTGCAAACAAGTTGGGAAATTTGAAAGATCTGTTAACTATGTAAAAATTAATTTTTACATGACCACTTTATTCATTAGCTGCCTCACTTCTGGTTGTTTCCTTTTGTAGATGAAACAGACAATATTCTAGTAGAATGATATGTTTATAGCTTTTTTCTTTTCAAACCTGGAAGACATTTAAAAGAAAATTTGCAAATTATAATTTTTAACGCTTAGAATGTATTTAATATAGCATATAAGAATCTCTTATGTATAATATTCTTAATAATTCAAAAATTTTAATTTTTTACACTAATTTCACTTGTCAAAACTCTTTTGTCCCAAATCTTAATGGATTATAATTTTTGAGTTAATAATTGATAGAGTTTGGATATTTGTCCCTGCCCACATCTCGTGTTGAATTATAATCCCCAGTGCTGGAAGTGGGACCTGATGGTGAAGCAGGATATTTCCCTGACTCCTACATGAGACTCGAACACAGTCCCTTTGTTGCTCAGCCCACTACTCTCAACTTTTTGTGGGAGGCAGCACATGAGTGAGGCAAAACTGGAGTGCTGAGTGCTGGGATCAGCCAGCTGCTTTGGTGCGGGCAGGATCAAACCCCACTCCCTCAGATCTGCTGCATTCGACCCCTCATAGGAAGGAATGCACAGGTGAGTGGAAGCAAGAGCCAGAGTAAGTGCTTCTGGATGCCAGCAGGAGCAAACTCCATGCAGGCTCGGTGGCACTGTCCAGGCGGGGTGCCTGAGACTCACAAGGCCTGAGGGTGTATGTTACAGTTCTCTCTTAGCTCTGCCACCCACGGATGGCTTAAATGGTTACAACTCAGCGGATCCTTCACCCTTTCACATGAGGCAGCTGTCCTTCACCAGCAAGGGCAAAGAGCCAGTGTGACAGCCTTTTGTATCCACACTCATGGCTCCTGAGCTCTTGTCCAGTGTCCAGGAGAAATGAGGTCACAAGAATGAATTAAAGGATGGTAAATGCAGAATATTTTATTGCCTATGAAAGTGGCTCTCAGTGGGCAGGGGACCTAAAAAGGGGATGGGTGGGTAAATAATCTCTGGCTGGAATCTGTCCCTCTTAGGCCAGATTCTTTTCTGACGTTACACCATCAAGTTGTTCCCCTGAAGTCAATCTGCTTCTCTTTGACATACAGCCATACCCTCTGACATCAAGCTGCTTCTCTCCTCTCTGCTGGCTGAGTCTGGGGCCTCTATAGGCACAGGATGCAGGGTTGGATGGGCTATGGGTATTTTAGGAAAATGCAATAGATAGAATTTCTCACTTTGGGCCGTGGTTTCAGGCCTTTCTGCTTGACAGTGGGGTTTTGTCAGGGACTCACCGTTTTCTGCCTAAAATTTCTCTGCCCTCTGTCCCTATCATTTCTTCACTCTGAAGAGGCACATCTAACTGCCATTAGAATAAGGATAATAACTGGTCTTAGCTACTTTCTGCTGACAGGAGGTGTTGTTTGGGGAGAATGGCATTCAGATTTCTTCCAGAGGTATACCTAAAAGTCCCTGGCAAAAGAGAGCCATCATTTGAGTCTCCAGTTGTCTGACTGTTTGGAGTTTGATGGCCTCTGGCAAGAAGAAGCAAGCTTTACAAGGTTAAGCATGCATGGATTAAATATGTGTATTGTACAAAAAGGAGTTGAAAAGAGAGAATCTAGTACCAAATATCACAAAAAGAAGTGAAATATGCTAATTATTCTGAAAATGATATAGAACAAAGCAAAGGTAAAAACAGCACGCATAGAAAGACTAGAAAGAGGATATCCATGGGAGATTAATTATTAATACTTATCCTTTGTGATTTTTAGCTTGAGGTCACTGATCTCTTCCACGTTGGTAATTTGGGTGCTCTTATGGGTTGGCGGTGGTAATTTTGTCAGCTTCTCAGGCCTTTACATGTATTCAGTTACAATAAATCCAAGAATCTATCCCAGTGAACTTCACTACCTTAAGAGTAGAAAGAAGTAGAGAGTAAGGTCCCTCCCAATCTGGGCTTACATAGGGAGAAAGGGAAGAAAGTACCTTTACCATTACTAGGCCTCTTGGGTTAAATAGAGGTAACCCTAGTTCAAGGGATTGGGCCTCTGACAATTATTTCTGTTCTGGTTTGAAATGGGCCAAACAAGTTATATATTGAATCAAATCAGAGGTTTCCTGATCTAGCAATAAATCATTTTTAGAATAGACCATATACATTATTTCAAAGTGACTCAAACCTATCTTTGAGGGTTGTTTCTAATATGTAGTCGGGCTATGGGGAGAAGGGTTGCCCTTGCGCCTTTTGAAAATATCATCTGTGTTTTCTACCTTGCCTGAGGAATGTGGTCTCCAACACAATGTCAATGATACTGTATCCTTAGTACCACTGAGACCCTCTGGGTGACAGCCACCTTGAATGAGAGGTGGAGGTACCTCTTTTGGAGGTACTCAGGGAGAGCAAAGTAAGAAATCATCTCATTAATTAGTACTTTCCTCACCTCAGAAGATTTCTCTGTCTGACATGGAAATGCTTCTGTCCAATTAGTGAAGGCATCCATCCGTACTAAGATGTACTAGGTGCCCCTTGCCTTTGGCATATGGGTAAAATCCTCTTGCCAGTCTTTCCCTGAGTAGCCTCTTGTCCTTTGGGTTCCTGGGAAAGAAGCTGTCAGTTGAGGGGATTATTTTTAAGGCAAATCTCATGAGCATTAACTACCTGTTTAACCATTTGTATCAAGTTTTTTACCTGAGAACAATCCCTGGGTCAATTGATAGTGAGGGAATGTGTTCTCTTTCCGGGTCCATGATGGGGTGTAGTTTTAAGGATAAGAATTTCCTATCACCATGCCCCGCTCCCATCTCTCTCCATCTGGGAGATTATGTTTGAATTTCATAGGTGTGGGAAGAAACTAAGAGTCAATCAACCCAGCGGAAGTTTAAAGGAACTCCTTTCATTGGCCAGAGAATAAATTCCCCTCCTCCTTCACCAACCCCGGATTTCTAGCTTTTTGGAATCCCTTTGTGATGACCTTTGCAATGTATGACTACTATTTCCCATGGTAGGAAAACCATGGATAACAGTCTATTAATTTCCTGATAGTATGTAATGGGAGACCCATTAGCTGTGAGGAAGTTTCTCTCTTTTCAAATAGTGGCATGGGCATGGAGGACTAGGAAAGCATGCTTAGAATCAATTTAAATGTTAACCACATTCCCTTTGCTTAATTCAAGCACCCTTGTGAGGGCAATTAGCTCAGCTGCTTAAACACTTGTGCCTGAGGAGAGAGACATGCTGTCAACCATATCATTCAGAGTAACTACCGTATACCCTGCTTTATGGATCCCTTGTTCTACAAAAGAACCTCTCTATGTAAAGAGAATCCAGTCTGGGCTCTCTAAGGGGGTTTCCTTGAGGTCCTCTCTGACCACCTAGGTTTGTACTACTGTCAGTTCACAGTAATGTTCAAGCTCCTGAGCTTCCTCTAGGAGGAATGTGGCTGGATTTAAGGAGGGAAAGTTTTTTAATTGGACTGAAGATCCTTCTAATAGCAGTGCTTAATACCTGAGGAGGTAGTTGTTCACTAGCCAGAGACCCCCATTAAGAAGACAGCAGTCCTGCCACATTACGTGGAGTGTAAACGATTAAGTTATTCTCCATGGTTTACTTAATAGCCTCTGGTGCCAGCAAAGCTATCACAGAAACTGCCTGGAGGCAGGCTAGCCATCCCTTGGCTACTAAGTCAAGCTCCTTACTTTGGTAGCCTACAGTCTGCTGGGCTGGACTTTGGGCTTGAGCTAGAATCCAGAGGGCCATTCCCTTCCTTTCTGACACTAAATGTTAAATGTCTTCCCTATGGGAACACTAAGGGCTGGTGCCTTAAGCAAGGCTTTTTTTCAGTTGATCAAAGGCCTTTCTAGCCTCTGGTTCCCAAATCAGAGAGTGAGTTTTAGCTGCCTGAGTCTCCTTTATTAGTTGATATAAGGGATGAGCTATTTCACCACACCCAGGTATTCACAGGCTGAAGAATCCTTTAATGCCCAAGAATCATCTCAGTTGCTTGAGGATTGTGACAAGGGGGAAAGAAGAGATAGGCTTAATCCTGTCTTTGCCTAATGCCCTGGACCCCTCTGACAAGACCAGGCTCAGGTACTTCATTGAAGTCTGACAAAGCTGAGCTTTAGATTTTGAAACCTTATGTTCTCTGTTAGCCAGAAAAATAAAAAGAGAACCTTACTGCCCTCCCAAGAGATTTCTTCAGTTGGAGCTCAAAGGAGAATGTCATCTACGCATTGTAAAATGTTTTAACCTGAGGATAAAGGAACTCAGACAAGTCTTTTGACATTGCCTGCTGAAACAAGTAGAAGCTATCTTGGAATTCCTTAGGTACCACCATCCAGGTTAACTGGGAGGTTTGGTCAGGGAGATCTTCAAATGCAAACAAATACTGGGAGTCAGTGTGTAGCAATATCTAGAAGAAGGCATCCTTTAGCTCCAGGATTGTGAACCACTTAATTCCCTCAGGTGTTTGAGCTAGCAGGGCATACAGATTGGAAATGATTGGGTGAATTGGAACCACAACCTTATTTACAAGGCAAAGGTCCTGAAATTGTCTCCATTGTCCATTGGGTTTTTGTGCCCCTAATATCAGGGCATTACAATGGCTGCTGCAGGGTTTGAGGAGGCCTTGCAGCCTGAAGTTATCAATGAATCCTTGTAGTCCTTTCCTAACTTCTGATTTCAGGGGATATTGTTTCTGGTTAGGAAAGGAGGTGGGATCCTTAAGGTGGATCTGGACTGGTTTGGCAGTTGTGGCTCAGTCAATTTTTCCTTGAATTGCTCAAACTTCTGGGTTAATAGCAGTCTCCACTAGGAGAGAAAAAATGGTTTATCTTGGAGCCATCGAGATGGTGGTGCTCATATGGACCAAGGTGGCTACCTTCAGGAGGTTCTCTAAAGTACTGTCTGGTCCAAGACCTGTTTCTGCAGCTTCCTTCTGATATCAGGGGCTGCCTGAGTAATAAATTTACACTTTAGGATTAGTTATCCCTCTACTGAATCAGGAGATAAAACAGTATGTTTTCTCAAGGCCCTTCTTAGCCTCTCCAGGAAGGCAATGGGGTTCTCATGAAATCTCTGGTCTTGGATAGCTTGGTATAATGGAAAGGCTTGGTTCTAGCTCTACATAAGTCCTCCACCACGTACACCTCAAAGTGTTTCCTCTTCCATTCTCCAGCGTCACCACTGGGATCCTATTTAAGGTCATCCAGTTATACCATTTGTTTCTTTTCCAGTTGGATAAAATTCAGGCCCTTTTTTGACACTATGTGTAATACAAAGCTCATCCCCAAATCTCTCTGCCACCTGCAGAGAGGCCTGCTTCTCAGTGTCAGTCCGGATTTGATTCAAAAGTAGCATAACATCTTTCCAGGAGATTTGAAATACTTGGGTGAAATTCTGGAAAGCCTCTATATATCTGTCAGGATCATCTGAAAATCTGTCAAGATCCTCCTTAATTTGCCTTAAGTCCTATAGAAAGAAGGGGACCACGACCTTAATGGAGCCAGGTTCACCAGGCATCTGTTGGAGGGGTAAGAGTAACACTAGGACTTCTCTTGGGTGAGGATTTCTAGGAGTGGGCAAGGAAGAGAGAGAAACTGAATAGGGAGGACAGGGTTGACCTGGAGGGGCAGGGCCAGAGGGAGTTGGCTCCCCTGCTGGAGGTGCCACTCAGGTTCATTTCTTTAGTTTCTTGGAATTGCCTCTTGTGCCCTCTCCTGAGATGGCAAACAGGAGAGCTGGATGAATCCTTCACTGTTAGCAAAGGTCTGGACTACCCTTCAAGGTAAAGAAATCCTGCACATGTGAGGCCTCAGACCATTTGCTCTCAGGTTTACAGAAAGCGTCTAACTGCAGGATGGTATCAAACTAAATGACTCCTTCCTGAAGCCAAGACGGTCCTTCCTGAAGAGTATAATCGGTCCAAACCTTTGTGCAAAGGGCTAAAGGCAGTTTTTCTTTAGAGTCTGAGGGCCAAAGCAGTCTCAGTGGTTCAGAATACACTCCAGAGGGGTACAGACTGAGGATGATGGAGATAGTTGGGTGCCAATTATGGAAGAAAGGGAAATAGACCTTCCTCATGTTCGTTCCCTCTTCAGCAAACCTCGGGGTGTTAGGAGAAAGAAAATGGGTATTATCATTTATCTCTTTTGTCTTTTATTTTTTTCCCCAGAGTCCTGGTGCTCTTAGATGAATGTCACCAATGGGTGTCATTGAAGCCTGAACCCATGAAGCAAGGAAACCACAGAGAATAGGAATCAGCGATACTCACCTATGCTTCCATCTTCCCTACTGTTGGCAGTGTTTGAGCTCCCGGGACCTTACCTATGCCATGGAGCATGGTCTTCTTCCATCAAGTGGGGGTTATTTACCTTGTGCCTGTTGCCTGGCTTTGGATCCCTAAAATCTGATTTTTTTTTTGGGGTGGGGAGCTTCAGCTCAAAGTTTAGAACTGAGTTTGGAACAAAAAGTGTCTCGGGAGTGCAACAATTCATTTAGATTAAGTCCTGGATGGGCTTTGCCAAATTTGCACCTGTTAGCCTGTGGGGTGGTTCCTTCACTGGTTCTCTGTCATAAGCAGAGGGCTGGAGTAGGAAAGAAAAGCTCCTTTGCATAAAAAAGGTAAAAGAGGAAAAAAAAAAAAACAGCTTATGTGGGGAGAAAAAAACCTCTTGCTCTTTGAAAATGGGTTCCTTTAATCACTGTATGCTTCCTCCGGCTTGAATCAAGCTGTATCCATTGGTGAGGGTAGAAAAAGAGTTTATGAACTCATAGTGGGACGGGACAGTGAGCAGGAAGCACTGGCCAACTGCATGGAGCCCCTGCTTCCAGTATTTCCCTGGGTCCCTGCTGGCAGCTGCGGTTCTCTCCCGCCCCATGTGGCTGTTGGGCGTGGCACTTGCATGCTGCAGACACATCCAAGCACCCCAGCCGGAAGAGGAGGGGGTTGGGGGAGAGCTGCTGTGCACCACACACATCTGCAGCTGTTGGGGTTAGGGTGGTGGTGGCACCTCTAAGGACAAATGAAAATCACATTGTTCTGAATTGCATATCTGGTGGCTGGACCAAACACTTATTCTAATTAGTCACATTACTTCAATTTGTACCAAAATGCTTATCATTATAAAAGAAGAGATAAAAGCCATTTTAAACTGTTAAAGAAGAAAGAGAAAGATACCGTAGAAAAGTCTGGAGGTCTTGGCTGACACCCTAATGGGCAGTCAGGGACTGGGCCAGTCTAGGGGTCTGCTGGCAACACCGAGGAGTGGCTTCATCCAGATGCATTCAGTTGCCCCAGGACTTTATTATGGTTCCACACAATGGCTAGACCTCTGTGCAGGGAAACAGAGACAAAGTTCCTTTTACCCAAAGAAAGACATAGGTGGCAGCATGGCAACCTGTCCTCTGCAAATGGCACGGCTCAGGGGAAAGTCTGAAGAGAAGAAGTCCTGAAAAAAAAAAAATAGTGAAGATATTGATCCAGCAGATGCACGTTTACTCATCCTTCTTACGAATTCTAGAAGAGCCCCATTTGAAGCAGGATAGTTCCCTGACCCCTTCATGGGGCATGCAACAAAGGACATGCAAAAGTTACTTAACCCACCACTCTCAACTCCTCATGGGAGTGAGTGCGTGGGTGAATGAGCTGGAAAGTGAAGTGCATGAGCTCCGGAGTCACCCAGACATTTTAGAGCTGGTAGGATCAAACTCCACCCACTCAGACCTGCTGCATTACACCCCTCACAGGAGGGAGCACACGGGGAGTGGGTGCAGTAGCTGGAGTGAGTGCTTTTTGTCATTGGCAAAATGACATGAGTGAACTTCATGCAGGCCCCATGAAGCATCCAGGTAGGATGCTGGAAACTTCTGAAGCCCTAGGGCACATGTTGCAGTGCTCTTTTAGCTCTGCTGTCTGTGGATGGCGTAAGTGTTAACAGCTCAGTGGGCCCTCCACCCCTTCACATGAGGCAGCTGCCCTTGGCCAGTAGAGCAAAGAATCAATGTGACACCCGTTTGTGTCCACACTTGTGGCTCCTAAGCTCTTGTCTGGAATCCAGGAACAATGAGATTCCATGAACAAATTGAAGGTTGGTAAATGTGGAGTATTTTATTGCTGATGAAAGTGGCTCTCAGCAGGAAGAGGATCTAAAAAGGAGATTGGATGGGTAGGTAATTTTCTCCTGGAGTTCAACCATCTCCAGCCAAACTTTTCTCCAAAATTACACTGTCAAACTGTCTCTTTAAAGTCAAGCTGCTTTTCTTCAACATCCAGTCATCTGACATCCAACTGGTCCTCTTCTTTCTTCTGGCTGAGTGTGGGGTCTTTATAGGGACAGGATAGGAGATCAAGGGGGCCATAGGTAGTTGAGGAAAAGGCAACATTCATGAGGGGAAACAGGGACAGAATGTCTCAATTTGGGCCATGATATCAGGCCATTTGTCTTGAGGTTGGGGTTTTGTCAGGGACCCACAATTTTCTGCCCAGAATTTCTTTGCCCCCATCCCTATCACTTCAAGGTGATTGTGTCATGTGAGTGAATCTCTTAGGATTGTCTTGGGACATCCCCTTGGTGATAAGTGAGTTCGTACTCTGAGCTCACACAAGATTTGGTGGTTTAAAAGTGTGTGGCACCTCCCCACCCACTCTCTTTTTCTTGCTTGCTCATGCTTCCTGTATATGAAGTGCCTTCTGCTTTGTCTTCCAACTTGATTGTAAGCTTCCTGAGGACTCCACGCAACCTGATGCCAGAACTATGCCTCCTGTACAGCCTTCAGAATCATGAGCCAATTAAATCTCTTTTTAAAAATAAATTACTCACCGTCAGGCATTTCTTTAAAACAATGCAAGAAAGGCCTAATAAAATAATGTTAACAATCTGAGTCACCCATGATTTGGGGTAGATTAATTACAAAGACCATCAAGTTTTACAAAGCAATAATTCAGTGTTTTTTACACTGTAATCCCATAGTCAGTGTCTGCTTAAACATCAGATCATCCTCTAAACCAGTCTTCTGAAAGTCCTTTATTTTAGCCATTTCAGCAGTTGTTCATATCTGTCACTTGCATATGAAATAATAGAATCATATTTAAATGATACTCTGGGCCATAAATACATCTCTCAGAAAGAATTTTTTGTTAAAATTTAACATAATCAGATTATTCTTATTAAATTATTTATTGTAAAAATTCCGCCTACCACTAGGAAAAACTTAACTCTGAATTTTTCAAAGTGTAGTTATTTCCCAAATAAATAAAATATGGCAAGAAACTATGTCTATTTTGTGGGTCAGCATATATACTATGTCTTCTACAGCTGTTGTCTTCTGAATTACTTTAGAGTGCACCATCTATTTTTTATACATAAGTATCTAAAATATGTAAATTTTTTCTCAGAATGTGTGATTAGTTTCTTTCTAGTTAAAGGAGATTTCCCCCGTGATCAAATTCAATCATAGTTCTATATTTTGAAATTCCACTTGAAATATGCTTATTTTTATTTATGAAAAATATGCCAGAATATCTGCAACTGCAATTTTGTAACACTTATATAAGCATATTTTCCAATTTAAAATCGAGTTTACAGCTAGAAATAGCAGAACAAATGAAAGAAATATCATTATGAATTTGTAAATGCTGTGAATTCAATAGCATGGCTAAGAAAATGAATGACAATTCTTTGGCAATATGTTTATTTTAAGATCATAGTAGGCATGGACAGAACGAGTTTAATAAATGAAACTGATATAAATCTAGAATATATCATTTTAAAGGTTTTCACTCAGCACACAATATTTCATATTTTAAAAACATTTAAAACTGAATTTGGAGAGCCTGCATATATTGTGATGGTCCCATGATCTTTCATTTTTAGATGTTTACAATGCTTTGCCAGTTATTGATCTATTGTCTCTAATGTATAAGTTTCCCCTTTTTATCTGCTCTGTGAAAATAAGTCAATGCTTCTAAATATTTCTCAGTTAACATTTTACACTGAAGCTTTGTCAATAAGGAGTGGGGAAGAAACACTGCATAATATAAAGTTTTGTTTTCTGATGTTCTTATGCTCATTGGGTATGTTCCTGCACTGTACCTGACTTTTCCCAGCACTAGGCTCCTGTAGTGCCCACAGCTTCTCCACGGCCTGCCTTCTGCTATGCATGGAGGCCAGCAGCATTTAGCAACCAGCTGCTCTCTTCTGATACCACTTTTGGCTGGTTTTGTAGAAAACTGCCCCTGGTGAGTCACACCCCCATGAATTACTTTCACCACACCTTAGAGAGCATTTTTCTGGCAGGTTCACCGCAGCCATTTCTCTGCCCTTCAGTGAGCCACAGCTGTGTACTCTCCAAGGATAACTTGTAAAGCCCATATGTGTCTTTGGGGCAGGGAGATGCTATTGCTTGGATGTCCTACCTCAGCCATGGAATAATAATTCTTACTTTGATCTTTTTTTCTATAGTCAGTGAATTTACTAGAGATTCCGGGGTATGTCAGCTTATGCAGGTAGATGTATCTCCATTCATGATGGTTGACTGAAACTTGGACTCAGCAGAAGACTATAGTTAATGAGACTGAATTGGCAGATCATCTGCGGCATAATTCAGGGAAGGAAATGTAAAGGCTTAAGGAGGTAGGGCAATTGAACTGAATGTACTACCCAATTTTCATTTGTAGTTTTGATATTTTTATCGGAAAAAAATCACCATAACCACTATTAAAGTTTCTTTTGCTTTAAAATTACCAAAACTTTAGTAACTGAAAACCTCATACTTGTATCATCTTACAGTTCTGGCAATCAGAAATCCAAAATAAGTCTTAGTAAGCTAAAATCTAAGTGTTAGAAGTGCTCAGATCTTTTTGGAAATTTTAGTGGATAATTATGTTTATTTTTTTAGCTTTTAGTGGTCACCCGTGCTTCTTGATTTGTGGTTTCTTTCCATTTTCAAAGCCAGCAGTGCTAAATCATCTCTCCTAATTGAACTCTATTATCTGTCAGCACATCTTTTCTTTATGATTCTACTCTTCTTCCTCCCTCATACAAGTATCTTTGTGTTTATATTGGGCCTCTCTGGATAATTCAGGATAATCTTCCATTGTGAAGATCCTTAATTTAATGAATGTACAATGTCTCTTTTGCCATGTAAGGTAACATGTTCATAGGTTCTGACATTAAGACATGGGCATCTTCGGGAGACCGTATTTAGTTTACCACAATCTCTGTCACTTGATATGAAGCTATTGGCCTGACTAATTCCTTATTCTCCACACTATTCTACAAGTGGTTTGCTTTTACCTGGCAGGGTCAATAGTATAATTGTAGAATATTGTTTCAGAGCTCCACCAATTCTTTTCTCTGTCATAATATACAGGTATTGATCGACTTACGACCTATGCAACTTACGACGAGAAGCAGAGAAAGAAGAGGAGGAGCCAGAAAGAAAGTTCACCACTAAGGGATTATCAGACGGTTTATCTTTACTGAATAAACTTCTTATACATTTCGAAGCTATGGACCCAAACATTGAACGATTTGCAAGGATTGAATGAATGGCGCACAATGTGTTTCGTCCGTATCGTGAAATTTATGAAGGAAAAAGAAACATACAATTCAGACAAAGCTCACCGTGTTTATGAAAAAACCAACTCCGGTAACCCCAACTGCTGCCTCAGATGACGACATCAACGATCCGCAGCCAAGCACCAGCGGCCAATAAAATGTTTCGTACATGTTTATATATTTTGCTATGTTTTGCAATTGGGAAAATGTTTCCTATGGTATTTTTTACACCTGTATTTTGTATTTTTGTATGCACCTGTATTTTGCAATTTTGTATGTTTTGCAAATATTAAACCAGTTGTACTGGTAATGCAGTGTTTTACTTAAACCTGACAAATGTAAAAATAAGAAACAAAATGGTGTAGAGATGATACAAATGGCATAAAATGAACAAAGAAAATTATGATATATGACAATAATGAAAGAAAATTATGATAAAATATGACTTAAAGATTTTTATAACATCATTTCACAGTACTGTACATATAGCCTACTCGACTAATGACCAAATCGTGTTACGACCGGTCTGTCGGAACCAATCGTGGTCGTAAGTCGAGCACTAGAGGTGGTCAATAGGGATATTAATAATCTTGACAACTCACAAAACACCTAAGTGATCTACTAAGCTAATGACATTCTACTGATTAAAACTGAAAAGTAGGAAGCCACAAATACACTTTCTTAAACAGTGGGTGGGAAGTTTACCTAACACGATTTCATGAACCTGCCTTCCCAGTGTAGATTTTGTTATTTCAATGGTCTGGTGCATGTCAAGATGGCTCCTACAAAGAGAAAGGTAAATTGTCATACCCCTTCTTATCTACTATGAGAAATAAGCACAACACTTAGTAGTCTATTTTATATATTTCAAGTATTGTTTACTACATTTTAGTGTGTTACTTTGGCTCACTTACAGAATTGTATACAAGATGGCCAGTTATAAATTGGTACAAGAGCAAAAGAAGATGACTCCTCAGCAAATTCAGATTCAGTCTGTAGTATAAGGTATTCTAATACTTGGGTCTTGTAATTCAACAGATATATTAATATTTACAATGTACACAGTATATAGGAATGCTGTATGAGTCTTTGGTGAACAGAAATAGAAAAATCACAGGGAAAGTCTCCAGAATTTTTATTAAAAATTATGCCATGTTTAGCAGATACTATTCTCCTTTTGAGAAACAGAATCTGACTTGCTACTGGGTCTTGTAGAGAATGAAAGCCTAACCATGGAATCTCAGATAATCAACATACCTTAGCTTTGTGTCATTTATCACAATATTAGGTGAGATCAGGAATTCATATCATAGCAAATAAAGTGCAGAGATAAACTTATATTCATGTAATGAATTCGTTTTACCACACGTTTTATTGCTTCAAGAAACTGGCCTAATTGAAAGGTACACTGGCATAAGACTCATTTCGACACCAGTTGAGAGAAAGATGCTTAAAAGGATAAAATATTATTTCAGGATACAGTATGTTTTCAATCAAAGTTCTTTACATAGTATGATTTTTTACACAGCCAGAGTCCTTGAGTCTGAAAAAGATAAATATGTGGAAATGGGAGTGGCTCCTATCAAAATATACCTGAAGACCCAATTACAGAATAATTGTTTCCTACACAGTAAATTTCAGCTCAGTTTCTTTGGAGATATGAATTCTCAAATTGGTATGAATCCAGCCAGAAAACATGATCAATGGTTTCACTAAACTGAAAGAGGAAACTACCTCCTGGACTTTAGGGGTTCCCTATGCCATGAAACTAATGGAAAAAAGGGAAATTCATCTACTGGATGGAATGATTTACCTTAACTTTTAAGTGAAAATAATGAAGTAAAAATAGACTGTATGTGGATCCCAGGACATTCTCCGGGGCACTTTCCAAGCATATCCAGGACCAGTTGTAAAGGCTGATAGAAAATCGCAGCAATCAGGAAAAACAAAAAACAAAAACCAAAAAACACATACTGAGGGTTTCAGACTTTCTGAGAATGAAGACTTAGGTCAATACAGAAAAGAACCTTGATCAGAGGAGGTGAACCCAAGGGTAGGGAAATACTGAATTATTGGTTAAAGAATGAAGCTGTAGACGTCAATTAAGGCCTTGAGAACAATTACAGAAATCAAGCCTGGTAATTTTGGATGTTTTCTATTTTTCTCATTATATACATGTATTTATTTGTATCTATGAATCATTGTTTTCCTTATTCTTTATATTTTCAATTTTTATACAGCAGCAGAGTGTTTGCATTAGAAACCTCCACATGAAGGTCATTTTTCAACACCATGTGACAAATTCTAGAGGAATGATTTTCTGGAAATTTCAGCAGTGCATCTCCACAGTGATTGCTCTGTCATTCAGTAAGCAATAGCCTTGCCATCTCCAAGGTGTGTCTTCAGTCTTATATCTTTGAACTGCAGGCAAAGACTCTTCTATAGCTCAATCTTATGGGGAATGACTACTCTTACATCTGTTACTTCAATAATTTTTGGAAGTATGCTTACTTCTTACTAACCAATTTATTATAACTTCAACTTCTGTTGTAGTTAACAGGTTTTTACAGTAAACTGTTTAAACACTGCATGGTTACCATCTCTGAATTGGTCATAGATGTATATATATATATATATAATAACTTACATTGATTGATTCTGTAATATTAAACTGATCTTAAAATCTGGTATTAACCTCACTTGGTTATAGTGTATTATGCATTTATTTATTATGATATTCAATTTGCTAAATTTATGTTACATATTTTTGCACGCATATTTATTTTGGATATTGGGTTAGGGTTTTTATCCAACCAATGTTAGTTAACACACATGTTGTATCTACCAAATTGGCTTATAAATAAAAGAGCACTCATAAGTAAAAAAGTTTAAGCAACTTTCAAGTTCACATGACTTAAGTAAACCTTTAATAAGCAAGCTAGCTTTAAAATTATTGATAAAATAAAACAAACTATCTTCAGAATTGTCAGCATACATTTTTGTTTGGATTTCATGTTTGTCTTTGCTAGATATTTAAGATATCAGCACTTGTCACAGAAAGTTATGAAACCATAAATCTAGCCAAAACAAAATAATTTTTATGTGAATGTTTTGATAAGACTGATTTAGTACTGTTGGTTTAATGAAAACAGCTGAATATTCTGGTGAAATAATTTCATTGGTGAAAGTGTCCATGTAGTAAACTTTAACGTTTTATTTAGGCAAATGCTTGATATTCACAGAACATAAATTGGATAAAAAGGAAACAGAAACACACAAATATTCTAGATAAACTATTAAAATATGAATGTATAAGTGCTGTAGGTAAAGTTTTTGTGTAATTTAAAATATGCTCATTAAATAATTGTGTAATTTCTAATTAATAAAGGGTTAGAAACATATTCTGAAAATTGTGGAACTCTTCTCATTCATAAAATGTTAAAATACCTGACAGGCAGCTCAGGATTTCTTGCTTCCTAGGTTTTTACTAAAACTTATCTCCTTGGTTTTCACTAAAATTTAAGGTTACTAAGGTTAAGAATTATAATTAATATACAGTTATATACATAAATTGTGCCTAAAGATGTGTTATTAGTGAGACAAAGAATAATGTTATCTAATTCAGGAGTTATATTAAAGTCAATTTAAATTATAGACTTAACACGGTTATTTATGAAACATACTAGTAAGGAACTAGAAAGTAGGGAAGAGAGATGTGAAGAGAGTAATATATATGGAGAGGTATTTTTGGTAAGAAAAGTTATAAAAAAGATAATAATTTTGTATGAGAAGAGATGTCATATGGTTAATTTTTTGACCTAAGGTAAAATGACTGGTTATTTAAAGAAGGAGGAAATCTGAGACTGAACGGAAAACCCAGCCATGTTGCGGATCGTCTATGTAAGTCACATGTAGTTTTCCCTGTTCCTCTGTGTAGTCTATCTTCATGTACACACAAAGAAGATAGGAAGTTGAAAAAATTTATATTACATCATATTATTTAAAATCTGTAGACAATTGAGACAATTGGAGAAATTTGGCTAATTAAACTTTTCTTAGTCTTGATTAAGGTGAAATAAGACATACAGTAAGGAAATGTACTGAGAGTTCAGCAATTCTTTTTTAATATAGTTAAGCATGAAACCAGATTTAGTGTAGGGCCAAATCTCACATACATGCTTGCATTACTTCATATCATTTGCTGTTTTGCATGGAGAGTTCTAGCACTGGAGTAATTATTGGCAATGTGCCTAGAGTGAATTTCTTGATTGCATAGGATGTGTGGTAATATTGGTGGACTTAAGGATATTGAATTGTGTATCAGGAGAAAAATAGTAATCATGATTTTTAGTCTCTAAGAACCACTTCAGTCTCCAAGGGAAACTGAGTTGGAAACACTTAGGATTGGCTTCCTGTTTATTTGGTTTTGCTTCTGATTTTCATTTGTTTGCTGTTTTTTTCCTCTTTGGGTTTATGACTTCTGTATGCATAAATATAAACCATTGATGATTTTTAGTTTCTAGTGGAAGAATTCTATTTGGTTCTGTGAATAGTTATTTTGTTTCTTGTGGATTTCTAGCAAGTCATCATTTGCTTTATTTATTTACTTACTTACTTTTTTGAGACAGTCTCGCTTTGTCACCCAGGCTGGAATACAGTGGAATGATCTCGTCTCACTGCAACCTCCCCATTCTGGGTTCAAGTTATTCTCCTACCAGAGCCTTCTGAGTGGCTGGGATTATAGGTACCTGCCACCACACCCAGATAATTTTTGCATTTTTTGTAGAGATGGAGTTTCACCACGTTGGCCAGGTTGGTCTCAAACTCCTGACCTCAGGTTATCTATCCACCTGTCTCAGCCTTCCAAAGTGCTGGGATTACAGGCATGAGCCACCAAGCCCAGCCCATTTGTTCTATTTATCTACAATTCCTAGGCTACCTTTGTCGAACCTGCAGGAATAGATGGAGCACATGAGCCATTTGAAATTTGGTTGGTTTTGCTTGCTTCTGATTATCTAGAGAGCTATGAGAGCTTTAAGTTTCCTGGCAAAAATAAAGAAGAAAAATACATAAAAAACTTTCAGAATAAGTTCTGAACAAAAATAGTGCATTATTTTTTATTTGAAAAAGTAGATGAGAATAAAAATGCTTAAATTATGTTTATTTACTAGGAAATTCAATTCAATTAATAGTTTGAGTAAATGTTAGATCTTTGCCTGTAGGTAATGAAAAAAAACTTGATAAGACTGTAAAGTTTTAGTGTTCAGAAGACTGGCCTTGTCATTAAGAAAATTATATTGATAGGGGTTTCTCTCAAACTTATTTAGTTGTGTTGACCATTATTAAAATTAAGTGCCATTCACTTGGATTAAGTATAAATAAAAATGTGAAACTTTCTAGTGAATTTTGATCCTGACCAGTTTGTTACTGATGGGCCTTCGTGTGTGTACTCAAAAACAAAATATGTGCAAATATTACACTGGTTTGAAGATTTTGGTGGTAAAAGCCAATCAGTTGTCAGTACTGTATCTAGAAACCAATCTTAGAAATATGTCACGGTGCTCTTCTAAAAAAGTGAAAAGAAATTATTTTGTGTTTGTTGTTACTTTGTCTTTGTTTTGTTGCATAGTACTAAGTGAAAGGAGATGATTTATTTTTATCTCACTTTCCATTTTTAAATGATGGAGAGAAAGGTTAGTTGTCTTACTTTGACATGCTAGACATAGGATCTATGACATTTTTTATGCTTTTGGTCATAGTTCTGTCACTAGAATGCTAGTAATTAGATGTATGCAATGAATAGCCTAACTACTTTTTTACACTAGTTTGAAGTTCTTCAGGCACTAACTCCCAAATGCCAAATAACACACCAGAGCAAATGATATAGGACCTTTTGTAGTTAAAATATCATATTAAGTAATATTGTGCTGTTAAGTTACAGGACTTTTCCTGGGTCTGAAAAAGGTGCCAACTCCTGTGAAATTTTGAGCATTGACATCAGATGAAGCATCATCATTAGGTTTGAGAGAAAGAAACCAACAAAATGAACTGCTTTTGTGAGACACAGGGCCAAAAATTCAGACTATTCAATTCTTCTAGGACCAGGAACTGTTGGGGAAGAGGTGTGTGAGGGAGATTGTAAGGGTTGATTTTGAGAGATAAGATTAGTTCAGAGTTTTTCTATAAATTAAGCATTAATATTGAAAGCACACTGATGCAAGGCCAACCTCTGGACTCATGTGTTGGGATAACAAGATTTTCTTGGAGCATTGATCAGCTTATTAATAAAAAATTGGAAAAAGCTCTAAAAATTTATGGAAATCTTACTTTGTGGTCAAACTGATTAATATTACATTTATTTATAAGGATTAAAATTGCTTTGACCGGATGCCATGGATCATTCCTGTAATCCAGCATTTTGGGAGGACTAGGTGAATGGATCACCTGAGGTCAGGAGTTCAAGACCAGCCTGCCCAAGATGGTGAAACCCTGTCTTTACTAAAAATACAAAAAAATTAGCCAGGCACCTGTAATTCCAGCTACTGGGGAAGCTGAGGCAGGAGAATCGCTTGAACCCAGGAGGTGGAGGTTCCCATGAGCTGAGCTCTCATCATTGCACTCCAGCCTGGGCAACAAGTGTGAAACTCCTTTTCAAAAAAAAGAAAAATTATGTCAATATTAGCAATACATCATACAAGGATAAGTTTCAGTTTTCTCTTGTAAACGAAGTATAATATTAAGAGATAAAATAATTCATTTACATTTGAGTAAACTGCAGGGAGAAAATGGAGGGGGAAGAGACAGATTTAGTAGGCCTCATGCTGTCTTAAGTATTAGGTCTTATTTTTGGGAAACTGAATTTGCTCTCTATCAAAAAGTAAACATTTTCATTTTATCATTTTGGCTAATGAATGACTATTTTATTGTGACCTGTGATCCCACTTTGTTATCTTCAAACTTAAAAGACTTTCCAATAGCAAAATTTGAAGCTCTAAATTCGGTCATTTGACCTTGAAATAACTTTTTTGGATATTAGATTCCCTGAAATTGGAGACAGACATATTAGGTGTATTAGGCTTATTTGTTATGTTAGTGTTATGCAGGACACATTGTCAAGCCTGAGGTGGTGCTTAGCTTCCTTTGGGTTATATTAAATAGATGACTTGTTACTATGCATTCCAGTATTGTATGAGATTGCTAAAATTATGATATGTCTTAACATATTTTGTCAGTAAAGATTATTTTAAATTGTTGTAGGCTTCAGAAAAAAAACACATTCTCTTGTCAACAGTGTCTTTAACTATGGTTGTATTAAGACTTTTGTCATCCACAATTGATGTTTTGCTTTGATCTTTCTAAAAAAAAAAAGTGACTTATAATCAGCTACAGTCCAAGGCCTGCTTCTTTGGAAGAGTTCATGAAAAGTACTCTTGAATACAGGTTTCTGATAACTTCGGAGACTGTGCCATTGGATTAGAGAGAAAACTTCCAGGGCACTAATTGAAAGGCTGACGTATTCCTGAAGATTGCTAACCCAATATGAAGAAGAGCAAGAGTTGATTGCGTGGACTAAATTGATGGAGGACAGAAATAGTTTTTTATGGCTTTTGTTGTTTGAAATATTGCTGATTCTTTTTGTTTTGTTTTTCAAAATCTGGAGAATCTTTTTCTTTTGAGCTATTTGTAGCCTTGGAGTATACTTTAAGTCTATTGCGTATACTTCTGTAAACATAATTTGAGTCATATGTTTCTCTTTGACTAATTTCTTCAGAATTTGTAAAGTATTTGTGAAAATTCTTAACTCATGGCATTGTGTTTGTTTGCATACGGTTAATAACAACATGTTTTCTTTTGTAGTGAGACACATTTGAAGAAACTGGTTTTTTGCTCAGGGTTCTGACCAAAATGGCCTTGTGAGATGTTTCAGTAAAGCCAATTTGGGAGAGTCTATATGGACAGTGATTCTTATCACATTTTGTATGGGTAATAAAGCCAAGTATGTGGAACTAAAGCTAATATTTCAGGTAGATTGGTCCTTCTTTGATTTGTCTCTGGTAGAAGTGGTAGACTGAAGAGAGAAGTACTGTATGTCAGAAGAAAACTCTGTATCTTATTATATCTGATTAGCCATTGATTCCTGAGTGGCTACATGGTCAACCATGGTATGGAGCTGCTAACAACACCCCTCCTCAGCATGAAGCAGGCAGAAGGATTGACAGCTGGATTCCTCATGATTGAGGAATTGATAAATAGAAAGTGGAGGCTGAAACCGCCCTAAGAGTACCATAAACAGTTGTTTTTGGATAAACATAGAAATTGATCTCTGGTGTTTTGGCAACAACCCCGAAAAATGGAAAAAAGAAAATGTGACACATATACACCGTGCAATACTATACAGCCATAAAAAGGAATGAGTTAATTTCCTTTGCAGAGATGTGAACGGAGCTGGAAGTCATTACACAGGAATAGAAAGCCAGGAACTGCATGTTCTCACCTGTAAGCGGGAGCTGAACAATTAAAACACGTGGACACATGGTGGGGAACAACATACACTGGAGCCTGTTGGAGAAGACTGGAGGAGAAAAAGCATCAGGAAAAATAGCTAATGGATACTGGGCTTAATACATAGGGAATGGGTTGATCTGTGCAGAGAACCACCATGGCACATGTTTACCTATGTAACAAACCTGCACATCCTGCGCATATATGCTGGAACTTAAAAAGATCAAGAAAGACAAAAGATAAAAAAAAGATAAAGAAAACTTTAATATATATTGCTTTCAAGTAACACATAATTTCTTTTTTTTTTTTTTTTTTTTTTTTTTTTTGAGACCAAGCTCTCCCTCTGTCACACAGGCTAGAGTGCAGTGGTGTGATCTCAGCTCACTGCAGCCTGTGCCTTCCAGGATCAAGTGATTCTTCTGTCTCAGCCTCCCAGGTAGCTGGGATTACAGGCGCCCACCATCACATGTGGTTAATTTTGTTTTATTTTTAGTAAAGATGAAGTTTCATCATGTTGGTCAGGTTGGTCTTGATCTCCTGACCTCCAGCAATCCACCCTCCTCAGCCTTCCAAAGTTCTAAACTTACAGGCACATAATTTCTTACTATAATTATTATTCATAAATTATTATTGGCTTTTTAAAACTGCCAATAAAACATCAAAAGATAAACAAATCAGGGCCTAAAGCGTACATTTACGATATTTAAGTAGACCTTTGATACATATTAATTACATGCAATTTAAAGTCATTTGTAGTTAAGCATAACATATGTAACTGAAAAGATTATTTAAATATAATTAATGATTGATTAATAATACATTTACTTTATACTGCTATAAATTTTATTATTTTTTAAAATTTTTATTATTTTTATTTATTTATTTTTTTTAAAGATGGGGTTTCACCATGATGGCCAGGCTGGTCTTGAACTCCTGACCTCAGGTGATCCACCCACTTCGGCCTCCCAAAGTGCTAGGATTACAGGTGTGAGCCACAGCTCCCGGCCTAAATTTTATTATTATACAACTTTACTTAGATTATAATTGCAACAAAAGTGTCATATAACATGCAATAAATACCATTACTTCTCATGGCTAATAACTTACCCTATAATCAGAAACATTTTTAGGTATTATTCAGATTTCCGTGTCTTCACATATTCACATTGTTAAAAGCAACTTCTCAGATTAATAGTTTACTTTTAGTAGCGACAGATATATTTCAGGTTTACTTTCAGTTTTACTGCTGAACGAAAATTGCTTATCAGAAAATCACTAATTTAATTCTGAATAAATAAAATAATTTTAAATTTTTTGTGAATAATCATAAAATACATTATTTTAGCCCAATTAAGTCAAAATGTAAGCCTTTTTATATTAACAAATATATAGGCTTCAAAAATGGTATAGATTGGGATGTACCTCAAATAATAAAATGTAAATATTAAATTTAAGAAATATTAAATTATTTCTGTAAATAAAGTTTTATTTGAAAACAGTCTCATGCATATCAGTTGTATGTCTACAGCTGATTTCACTCTACAACAGCAGTTACTATATGGCTTTCAAAGCTTAAAATATTTTCTTTTTGGCCTTTTACAGAAATTTTTCTTGGGTTCTGGCCTAGAGCAATGCTTGGCCAAATAATTTCCTTGGCAGCTCCCAAGTTCCTTCAGATTTATTTACTTTCTTTCATTTGCTCAACCAATTCTCACTGTGCTTCTAATATCTGGGTTTCATGGTTTGTAATTGGGTAGCCCAGTGTCTCGGACCTTGGATTTACTTATATCTGTGAAAATCAGCAGGGTGGGCCTGACTAGGTCTTATTAAAGCTGAGTAATGGTAAGTCTACTAAAGAAGCAGATACAGATAAAATCCTTGGTGTGTGTTTTGTAGTTTGTCTCGGAATGCAGTTCATGAGAACTAAAGAAAATTCGGTAACACAGAGGTGGAATATTTCAATAGTAATGGCAATATACATAAGAAAGGCAGATTGGTTTCTTTACTATAGCTGCCTTCTCTGATCATTAGTTTTGCAGAGAACATAATACAAAATAAAAACATTTTACATAAATTTTTATTTGACCTTTCAAAAGAACTATGAGGAAACTGTATTTTTTTTCAAAGTACATTGATCAGAATAAGTTAAATTTTGCTTTGATCATAAACTGCTCTCAATTCTCATCAGCTTATGAAAAGTAATGTGTGTCATTTAAGTTAAATGTTTATTGTGGGCCAACTTTTGCTCTATGCCACATTGCCTTCATTCCGCATCTGTAATAGGCAGAGCATCTCATATCTAGATTACTGTTGTTGTTAAGGAAAAGATACATGGCAAACCAATGAGTTCTTAAAACATCAGCTCTGAAGTGGCCAAAAAAGGTGATCTGGCCACTCCTAGGTTAAGAAAAAAGTCTTCCTGCAGGTAGAGACACTAACAAGTCTGCCATTATTTCTTTCTCAGGGACAGAAAGCAAACATTTCCATATTTTGATCAATAATTTTAAAACACCGTATTTGGCATATAATCCTGAATTCTTAGTAGATATATGTGTGTATAAGATTCTGTAAATATGAGGGTAACAATTTGATGACAAATCTAATTGGGGGTGGGAGGAGCTTTTAAGAAACAATGAATAAAACATCTAGGTCAGAATACGGTTGCTTCTGATAAAAGCTTTTTGAAAAAAGTCAGCATATAGAATAACTTGCAAATGGTATGGTAAACAAAAAAGAGAGGCTTCAAAGAAAATGCTGAGCTCAAAAGATAATATTTTAAATATATTTCTTAAATGGTATATATTTTGCAGTATGATATGCTATCACTTTCTTTCAACTCTAATGTCTCAAATTACTTGGACTTTTGATAATACTATATCAAATATTTTAAATGGTCAGATTCTTTATATGGATGGACAAAAAATATGGCTTTGGTATATAATTTAAACTCTTTCTCTTTTCTAACTTTCTACATGGAGAAAGTAAATTTCAGCATATTGAGGGAATCACAATTGCAATTCTGAAACAGCAAGTTTTCTAAGATATTTTTGTCAGAGAGTGGGTGCCCTTATATCTCTTAGCAGCAGGCTAAAATAAATGGCCATACAAAATATATAACCTGTCTTTCTTTCCTTGAAACTGAATCCAGGCAGCTATCACTGGGTCTCTTCAAAAGAAACCCAAATAGAACATTTGCTGAATGTGATCATTGGAGGGAGAAGCAAATTCTCTTGAGTTTGAAATAGATATGAAAAAGATTCCATGAGTTGAACTTTAGTGAAGCTGCTAAACTCCAGGGACAATGAAGACATACTACAAACTTCCAGAGGAAATATTTAGAAACTTTAAAAAGAAGAAAACAATACAATCACTGAATCTATTAGTAATGACACAATGTAGAAAATTGTAGAATATAATCTATAGATTCTTGAGGGGAAGAAAATAAAACTGTAATGTCAGAACCTTACACTCATCAGAAATGACATACCTCTGTTAAAAGGAGCAAAGAAAGACATTTCAGTGGATTTTAAGGCATGATGATGAGGATCTCATGAAATTGTCCCTAAAAGAAATGATCAAACTGGATACATTTAAAAATATATATATCAGAGCTCTGGTAAAGTCATACGGCAAATTTAAAAATGTTTATACAGGGATACTACTAAAATGTGGTCCAAAATGTGAGACTATGGCATTCTTATCTGAATCTTTCTTCATTCCCCTAACTCAACCTCAGTGACTCAGTTATTCTGCCAAAGATCCAGCCATGAAAAACAAAATGCCTCATCACTAAAGACAGCCCATTATGACCCTGGATCTACAGATTCGGAGAGGAATACATTTTGTGAGATTGATAGTAACATAAGCAAGTTTAGAGAGAGTGAATGACAAAGGCCTGCAGATCCATTAGCCAGAGCTTGTGATTATGTATGAGAAGCAATGGACCAACAGATTAGCTAAATATTTAAAAGAAAGATCCAGTAAATGAATATCATAAACACACTACATATCCTTACGGTTGACTGGAAGGGTGTGCCTTTGTGGGACAAGCTAGAATGGGCCTCATCTGTTCATACATTCCTGCCTAACTGTGGGAATATGCTCAACCTTAAAGTGAGAGTGAAAGATACCTGCGAAATACCTTGAATGCATTATTTCAACAAACACACACATGACCAACAGTAAGGGTGGTAGCCTTTAGACTCAACATGTATAAGCACAACTTTTGCTTATTGATGACGTGACCGCTATGTGGTATAAGCACAGAAGCGATCCTTAGGCACTCAGGCTTAAAAATTTAGATTTAAATTTCAAAAACTGATCAAAAATATCTGTGAACAAATGTCATGAGATTGCTCAGATTTAATTCAGTCAAGGTGCTAAATAATAACAAGAAAAAAAAAGAGCAACAAAATAACCCTTGGAAGAAAACCTAGAATCCACCAAAAAATAGTGCCCAAAATGACAATTTTTCAATGAAAATTTAAGAGACAACAGAATATATGACACACACACCAGTAAAATTCAGTCAATAGAAAGTGTTTGATATTAAAATTATCAGACAAAGCTTTTTAAGCAGCTATTATAAATACATTCAAAAAAGTAATGAAAATGATCTTCAAAGAATTAAAGAAAATGATGACAATGATCCAACATAGACAGAATGCCTGGAAATAAAATAAACACTAAGAGAATCAAATGGAAAATTCTAGAGTTGAAAAGTAAAAAGACTAAAATATAATATTTTCTAGAGGTTTTTCAATAGCAGATTTCAAATGGCAGAAGAAAGCATTCATATACTTGAAGATACAGTGATAAAAATCTGAAGAACAAAAAAATATGTATTAAGAAAACAGTATTTCAGAAACCTGTGAGACTAAGAATCTAATTTTTAAAATGTTCAAAAAATATGAACAGTTCACTGGAGAAGATATCTCAAAATCATTAATCATTAAAAAAATGCAAATTCCAATTATAATGAGCTAGCATTATATACCCATAAGAATGATACCCAAGGTATTTATTCTCATATGTTGAATAGAAAAGACAAATATAGTAAGTGTGGATGACATGGATAAACCACAACCTTCATGCATTGCTTTTGGGAATATTCAGTGATTCAGCCATATTAAAAAGAGTTTTGCATTTGCCCAAAAAAATTAACATCAATTTACCATATAACCATTAATAAATGTACATTTATTCCATTTTTTGTATTCCACAAAAGAAATGAAAATATATGTCCATAGAACATTCTTGAATGCCAGTGTCTGTATTAGTCAGGGTTCTCTAGAGGGACAGAACTGAAAAGAGATATATGTATATGAAAGGGAGTTTATTAAGGAGAATTGACTCACATGATCACAGGGTAAAGTCCCATGATAGGCTGCTTGCAAGTTGAGGAGCAAAGAATCCTGTAGTGGCTCAGCTGAGTCCCAAAACCTCAAAAGTTACTGAAGCCAATAGCGTAGCCTTCAGTCTGTGTCAAAGGACTGAGAGCTCCTGGCAAACCACTGGTGTAAGTCCAAGAGCCCAAAAGTTGAAGAACTTGGAGTCTGATGCTCAAGGGCAGAAGGGATTTGGCACAGGAGAAATATGAAAGCCGGAAGACTCAGCAAGTCTGCTACTCCATCTTCTCTTGCTTCCTTTATTCTAGCCCCACTGGCAGCTGATTAGATTGTGCCCATACAACTTGAGGGTGAGTCTGCCTCTCTCGGTCCACTGCCTCAAATGTTAATCTCTTTGGAAATACCCCCAGACACACCTACGAACAGTACTTTGCGTCTTTCTATCCAATCAAGTTGACACTCAATATTAACCATCACAGTATCCAAAATAGTGTTCTTACAGCTCCAAAGAGGACATCATCCAAATTTTCATCAGTTGGTAAGTGGATGAACAAAACATAGCTAAGTGATGGCATATTAAGCAATAAAAAGAATAAATTACACATACATTGTGTTATTTGAATGAATCTCAGAAACATTGAATGAAAGAGGACAGCTGCAAAGGACTCTCATGTGATTTGATTTCTTAAAATGTCCAGAAAGGCAGATTTATATAAACAAAAAGCAGATTGGGTTGCCTCTGGTTGAGGATAGAAACAAGAACTGACTACCAAGGTACAGAAATGAACTTTTTTGTGTGATGTCAATGTTCTAAAACTGGACTATTGAGATGATTTTGTAAATAAATTTGCTAAAAATCATTGATTTTCAATGAGTGAATTTTATGGTAAGTAAATTATACCTCACTCAAGATACATAAAAATGAAAACATACAAATACAAGGAAAACAATTTGGACATACCTGGATGCAGAATGTAACTATTTACATACTTTCTCTGAGAAAAATCATTAAAGATGTGCAAGCATAAAATAAAAATTCAGTCAGAAGAGAAATCCCATGAGAAGGAAAAGTAAATGACGCAGATTATATAAAATAATCCCCTCTGATTTTAATATCTATTCATTTATCTCTCTAGCCTTCTGTCCACTCACCCATCCACCTTTCCATCTATATCACTATATTGAACTCAATAGAGTACTTTTAATAATGCTGTATTTTTCTCCTATGACTACTTGCAAAAATATGTTTTCATATCTCTTCTTACTCATTAGAGAAAACTTTTGCAGATCCCCTAGCTGCTGAATTACTTTAAACTACATAAGTAGTCTAATATTCAGGTTTTAAACAGTACAGAAAAATCTCAGTAAAAACTTAAGTATCAAATCCACTTAAAATCTCTTTATTTTATTTACTTCTTTTGGGTCAGGATCTTGCTCTATCACTCAGGCTGGAGTGGAGTGGCACGATCAGGGCTCACTGCAGCCTCCACCTCCCAGGCATGTGATACCATTCCCACCTAAATTTGTGAATTTGTGTGTGTGTGTATGTGGAGATGTGGTTTGGCCGTATAGCTCAGCTGGTCTCAGACTCCTGGGCTCAAGAAATCCACCCACCTTAGCCTCCCAAAGTGCTTGGATTTAGGTATAAGTCACCACTCCTAGTTTACTTAAAAGTTCTAGCAATTTAAGGATTTTGGTAAGTATAAGAAATATAAGTACATAATTTAAAAATATTTTACTTTACTGAAGTTTTTTGGACTATTTGTTGCATATCAAATGATTTCCATCATAGTGAGAAAAGATCTGCTTCTAAACAATTGCATATTTCTGAGTTTAATTGATTAAAATAGATGAGGATTTCATGATCAAACTGAGATTTTCTAGAAGGGAGGAGCCTGCTCAATAATAGAAATTCAAACACATAATTCATTCCATCAAATTATTATTTTTTAAATAGAACAATTAGAGCTCTCTGTATTCCATATATAGTAAAGATTTAATGGTTCTTTAGAAATAACCTGTTTGTTTTAACAAGAGAACAAATGATTCCTCATGATAGGACAAAAGCTAATAGTCTCTTTAAAATTAAGGAAAAGCATGTACTTAATCAGTCTCTTTGGCATTCAGAAGTTCTGTATCTAAGACCACTAGACACTGGCAATAACATAACTTAATTTTGTTCAAAACTTCAGCCTAAGAAAAAATATATGCTGAATTATAGCAAAAAAGAAGAATGGGATCTACTGAAATATGTTCCTCCAGATTTTAAACACTTAGTCTCAGCTTCAGACTTACACTTTTGTTATAGATTTTTCTGAGTTTACTGGAGAAACCAAAGTTGAGGGAACATTGTTTTTGTATCTATTTTTGCAAATGTACCCCAAACATAGAGGCTTAAAAAAATCACATTTATTATCTCCCAATTTCTATGGTCAAGAATCCAGACATGATATAGATCAGTACCCTGTTTTAGAGTTTCTTACAAGGATGCAAATGTAACGTTGGCTGGGGTATGATCTCATTAAAAGACATGGTAAGCTCACTCATATGGTTGTTATTTCTCAAGGGTTATTGTACTTAGGGACACAGTTCCTCACTGGTTGTTGCCAGAGGCCACCCTATGTTCCTTGCAACATGGATCTCAGCATACTACACAGTGCGATATAGAAAGCTGCTTTATCAGAGAAAGCATACAAGAAAAGCTGGAGAGAACGTGTGAGCAAACAGAGGCACAGTTTTTATAGACATATTTCACAAATGAAGTGACACTTTTGTCGTATTGTATTTTTAAAAGCAAGTCACTAAGGTTTGGCCCTCACATGAGTGGAGTAGATTGTGTGAATGCACTGAATACCAAAAAGCAAGCAAGAATTATTGGGAGTCATTTTGAAGCCATCACAAGTCCCTGTGATAATTAAATTTAGTACCTATTTCCTAGGTATTCTTGGTACCTTGTATGAAAATAGAGGGTCTTAGTCCATGTGGAGTACTATACAAAAAAATACCATAGACTGAGTGGCTTATAAACAGAAACCTACATCTCATAGTCCTGGAGGATAGGGAGCCCAAGAACAAGGTTTCAGCAGGTTTAATGTTTGGTGAGGGTGTGCTTCCTGGTTCAAACATGAATTTCTTCTCTTTGTGGCCTAACATTATGGAAGGGGCAAGCCAGCTTTTAGCTCAACTTGCAGATGTTAATTTTCCTATTTATTAAATATTAATTTCATTATATGTATTTATATTAATATCCAATTAATAGTTTAACATTTTTATCATGAATTGATTTTTTGAAATTATTTCAAACATTGTATTTCTATCACAATTTTCCCCAAATTGCTTTCTTCTCTTTGATTTGATCTATCTAAAAGATTCAATATTTTTTTAAATTTATAATTATAAATCATTCTACTATAAGAACACATGCACACGAATGTTCATTGCAGCACTGTTTACAATAGCAAAGACCTGGAACTAACACAAATGCCCATCAATGATAGACTGGACAGTGAAAATGTGGCACACATACACCATGGAATATTATGCAGCCATCAAAAATGATGAGCTCGTGTCCTTTGTAGGGACATGGATGAACCTGGAAACCATCATTCTCAGCAAACTGACGCAAGAATGGAAAATCAAACACCGCATGTTCTCACTCATAGGTGGTTGTTGAACAATGAGAACACATGGACACAGGGAGGGGAGCATCACACATTGGGGTCTGTAGGGGGGAAATAGGGGAGAGACAGTGGGGGGTGGGTAGTTGGGGAGAGATAGCATGGGAGAAATGCCAGATTTAGGTGAAGGGGAAGAAGGCAGCAAATCACACTGCCATGTGTGTACCTATGCAACGATCTTATATTTTCTTCACATGTACCCCAAAACCTAAAATGCGATAAAAAATAAAAATAAAAAATACTATTCCTATCAAACTGCCAATGCTATTTTTATATAATCTTTAAAAATAACTCTAAAATTCAAATGGAACTTAACAAGAGTTCATGCCATTAAAGCAATTTTAAGCAAAAATAACAAAACTGGAGGCATCACATTACCCAAATTCAAACTATGCTATGCTGCCACAGTAACCAAAACAGCATGTGCTGATACAAAAACAGGCGCACAAACCTATGTAACAAAATAAATAATAAAAAAGTAAAGCAGAATACTCTATGATCATCTGATTTTTGACAAAGTTGACAAAAATTAGCAATAGGGTAAGAACTCCCTAGTCAATAAATGGTGCTAGGATAGCTGGCTAGTAATATGCAGAGAAAAGAAAACTGTAGCCCTACTTCACCATACACAATAATTAACTCAAGATGGAGTAAATATTTCATGTAAGACCTAAAACTCTAAGAACCTAGAAGAAATCTGGGAAATACCACTGTGGGTGTTGGGCTTGGTAAATAATTTACGACTAAGTCCTTAAAAGCAATTGCCACAACAACAACAGCAACAACAAACTATTTACAAGTGGGACCTAATTAAACAAGAGCTTCTGTGCAGCAAAAGAAATTTTCATCAGAGTAAATAGACAACCTACAGAATAGGAGAAAATATTTGCAAACTATGCATCTCACAAAGATCTATCATCAGGATCTGCAACATACCAGGTATTGATCCACTTACGACCTATGCAACTTACGACTATTCCACTTTATGACCACAATTGCTAGCCACGACTGCTCCATGTCTGGTAGCTCAAAAGTTGCCCAGCTGGGCGTACGACAGTGCGGACCAGCTTCCTGCAGCACTACCATCTCCGCGTGCACCATTTCAACTGTTATCCCAGACTCGGTACAGCAATTTGTGTTTTGTGTTTTGGATATTTTTCATCAAACCCCTCCCAATAAACTTCTTATACATTTGGAAGCAATGGGCCCAAACATCGAACGATTTGCAAGGATTGAACGGATGGCGCACGATGTGTTTCATCCGTATCGTGAAATTTATGAAGGAAAAAAGAGACATACAATTCGGACATAGCTCACCATGTTTATGAAAAAACCAACTCCGGTAACCCCAACTGCTGCCTCAGATGACGACATCAACGATCCGCAGCCAAGCACCAGCGGCCAATAAAATGTTTCGTACATGTTTATATATTTTGCTATGTTTTGCAATTGGGAAAATGTTTCCTCTGGTATTTTTTACATCTGTATTTTGTATTTTTGCATGCACCTGTATTTTGTAATTTTGTATGTTTTGCAAATATTAAACCAGCTGTACTGGTAATGCAATGTTTTACTTAAACCTGACAAATGTAAAAATAAGAAACAAAATGATGTAGAAATGTTACAAATGGCATAAAATGAACAAAGAAAATTATGATATATAACGATAATGAAATAAAATTATGATAAAATATGACTTAAAGATTTTTATAACATCATTTCACAGTACTGTACATATATCCTACGCAACTTACGACCAAATCGTGTTACGACCTGTCTGTCGGAACCAATCGTGGTCGTAAGTCGAGCACTAGCTGTAAACAATTCAGCAAGCAAGAAACGATTAACTCCATTAAGAAGAGGGCAAAATACATGAATAGATACTTCTCAAAAGAAGAGAAACAAGTGGCTAACAAACGTGAAAAATTATCAACATCACTCATCAGAGAAATGCAAATCAAGTCTGCAATAATATACCACCTCACATCAGTCAGAATAGCTACTATTGGAATCAAAAGCAACACATGCTGTTTAGGCTGCGGAGAAAAGGGAATGCTTATACGCTGTTGGTGGAAATGTGAATTAGTTCAGCCTCTGTGGAAAGCAGTTTGGCGATTTCTCAAAGAACTTAAAATAAAACTACCACTTGACTCAGCAACCTCATTGTTAAATAATGAGCCTAAAGAAAATAAATTGTTCTACCAAAATGACACATGCAATTGCATGTTTTCTACAGTATTATTTACAATTACAAAGACATGGAATCAAGTTAGGTTTCTATCAACAGTGGACTGTGTTAAAAAAAATGTGGTACATATACACCATAGAATACTATGAATGAATCATAAACACCAACAAAATTGTGTCCTTTGCAGCAATTTGGATGCAGCTGGAGGCCATTGCCCTAATTTGGTTGACACAGAAACAGAAAACTAAATACCACATGTTCTCACATATAAGTGAAAGCAAATCTTTGGGTAAATATGGAAATAAAGATGACAACAATAGATGCTGGGGACTCCTGGAGGCTGTAGGTAGGAAGGGGAACACGGACTGAAAACCTAACTGTTGTGTATTATGCTCATTCCCTCAGTAACAAGATCAATCATACACCAAGCTTCAGCATCATGAAATATGCAGTGTAACAAACGTGCCCATGTACCGCCTGAATCTAAAATAAAGTCAAAATTGTTTTTAAAAAGGGAAAGGATATCATTGAATAAATCAGCTAAAACTTTTCTGTTTGACTTACCTGCTTTTTTAGTATAGTATGGTATATAATGCCAAACAAATGTATGTAATAAATGTATTTTCTAGATGTTTATATGACAATTTACAGGGCTGTAGAAAGTATGGCATTAGCAACTGGCAAAGATTTCAAACCAGGAGCTGATGCTTAAACTACAGACTTTCAATAACATATAGTATTTTTAATGTAATATTAGAGATGATCTTAAATTTTAATAACATGTTGACATTAAATGCAGAAGAGTAATATCCCTGTATACATAATATAAGCAATAAGCAACTGCCTATACAGAAGCCAATGCTTTTTTTGATTAATAATAAATCTGAATATATGACAGGAAAATTGGACAGAATAGTCAATATCAAAACAAACTTAAATTTTTTTTAAAGATAGGAAAAGTACTTTTATTTTCTTTATAAGTCCATTCGTATTGTTTAGCATCCTTTTCTTAGTAATATATTTCAAATGCCTAAAATATAAAAAATTAAAGTTATTCCATAGCCTTAATGAGATATTTGTTATTATTATTATTCTTTTAAATTTAGAATGAAGTAAACAGTTACAGCACAAAGGATCACAGAATATTTGTTTCTTATTAATTCCACTTGGAATTTTTCAATTTTTATGAGATTATAAATATTTATTAAGTAATAAACATTTTATTCTAAACAATTTGCCCTATTTGGAATATGATAAAATATGTAAACAATCACAATATAAAATTAATTAGGGTTAATTATGTATAATACATAGAATTATCTCTGGTCACATTTGATAGTTACAATTTATATTTACCAAAAGTATTTTGATTTAAAAGATTTTCCTTGAAGAATTTTTTTCAAAATTAATCTATTCCAATAACAATTATTTATGGATATGTTGATTAGTAGCTAGTTTTATGATTTTATTTAGCTAAATAAAATTTATAAGGAACAGAAAAGAGCTATCAACAATTAAAGGCACATTTAACAAAGAGGCACCAAAGGGGCACAAGGAAATTTTTCGTGGTGACGAACATGTTTATTACTTTAATGATGGTGATCATTTGACAGATTTACACATATATCCAAACTCATCAAATTTTGTGCTTTTCATATGTGCAGCATTTTGATTATTGAACATATCTCAGTAAAGCTGTTAAAAATCATAATTTTTGGCTTGTCACAGTGGCTCATGCCTGTAATCCCAGCACTTTGAGAGGCTGAGATTGGCAGATCACTTGGGATCAGAAGTTCAAGACTGATCTGCCAACATAGCATAACCCCGTCTCTACTAAAAACTACAAAAATTAGTTGGGCATGGTGGCACATACCTGTAGTCATAGCTGCTTGAGATCCTGAAGCAGGGGAATCACTTGAACCCAGGAAGCAGAGACTGCAGTGAGCTGAGATCAGAGCCCGTACTCCAGTTTGAATGACAATGCAAAACTCTGTCTCAAAAAGAAATAAACAAACAAACAAACAAAACCATAATTTTAGGAAAAAGTATTAATTTAAGCAAACTAACATAAAGCATATAGAGCTGTCATTAGTTCTAAAGAATTAAAGGGAAAAGTCGGAGATGTTCATCCATGATGCTTTTTCCTTTTATAAATTTTTAAAAATTTTATGGAGTCATGGGTACATGTGCATGTTTGCTACATGAATAAATTGTATAATGGTGATGTCTGGACTTTGCATTTACCTATCGCTGAATAGTCACTATTGTACTCAATATGTAATTTTTCCACTCTCACTCCCAACCCCCAGTCAACCCAGCACTCTATTGGAAGCCCCAGTGTCTATTATTTTCCTCTTATTTTCTTGTGTATCCATTACGTAGGTACCACTTCTAAGTGAGAACATGCAATACTTGATTTTTGGTTTCTGAATAATTTCACTGAGAATAATGGTCTCCAGCTCCATCCTTGTTGCTGCAAAAGACACAATGCTATTTGTATAGCTGCATAGTATTCCATTGGTGTATGTGTGTGTGTGTGTGTGTGTGTGTGTGTGTGTGTGTACACATTTTCTTTACCTAATTATTTGTTGATGAACACTTAGGTTGATTGCAGACAATGGGGAAAGGACATTCTATTAAATAAATGGTGCTAGAGAAATTGGGTAGTCATATGCTAAAGAATAAAACCAGGCTTTATCTTTCACTATATACAAAAATTAACTTAAGGTTGATTAAAGACTTAAATGTAAGACCTCAAACTGTAAGAATCCCTTAATAAAACTTAGGAAAAACTCTTCCGGACATTAGTCTTGGCAAATAATTTATAAGAAAGACATTAAAAGCAAATGAAACAAAAATAAAAATAGACAAATGATGTATAATTAAACTAAAGAGCATTTCACAGTGAAAAAATAATCAACAGAATAGATACTACCGAATGGGAGCAAATCTTTGCAAACTATGTGTCTGACAAAGAACTCATATCCAGACTCTATAAGAAACTCAACAAGAAAAAACTGAATAACCCCGTTAAAAAGTGGGCAAATGCCATGAACAGACATTTTTCAAAAGAAGACATGCAAGCATCAAACAAATGTATAAAAATGCTTATCATCAGGCCAGGCACAGTGGATCACACCTGTAATCCCAACACTTGGGGTGGATGAGGTGGGCAGATCACAAGGTCAGGAGTTTGAGACCAGCCTGGCCCCATGGTGAAATCCCATCTCTACTAAAAATGCAAAAAGTTAGCCAGGTGTGGTGGTGTGCACCTATAATCACAGCTACTCAGGAGGCTGAGGCAGGAGAATCATTTGCACCCAGAAGGTGGAGGTTGCAGTGAGCCAAGATTGTGCCACTGCACTCCAGCCTGCGTGATAAAGTGAGACTTTTCTCAAAAAATTAAAAAAAAAAATGCTCATCATCACTAATCAGCAAAGATATGCAAATTAAAGCCAAGATGAGATGACATCTCACACAAGTTAAATGGCTATTGTTAAAATTCAAAAACCACATATGTTTGCAAGGATGTGGAGAAGAACAAATGTTATACTCTGTTCATGATACATTTTCTAAATAAAAACACTAAATATAATAAATTACTTTTCTTAATATTTATGATTATATGTGTGTGCATATTATATTCTTTTCAAAGGACATTGGAACAATTGTCTAATATAGTCCCTGATATCATGATTGGCCTTGTCAGAAGACAAAGTAGGTGGATGTTAATTTAATGATAATGTGGAGGAGGGTACTAGATTTTACCATCTATCATTCCGTATACATTGATTATTTAAATCAGAAATGTTTTCTCGTCTAATAAAAAACAAATATTCTGGAAGGTGATCTACTTAACATATAATCTTATTGCAAATTTATTGAGAGCCAGCCATGATCAAGCCCAAATGAGGTAGTTATATGTTAGTTACTTGGAAGACAAAGGCAATATCTGGTTCAAAGGAGGTATAAACATGAAGAATCAAAACTACGTGGCAGAGGCAATACAAGCATTCATTTCCCAAATCTGCTTTCCTTCTTCAGTTCTCTTATGTTTAGGAGATCCATGTTTCTAAATCTAGGCACGGAATGTAGGCCCAGGTGAAGACTCCCCTTCCAGGCTCTCACATATTTGAGAATATAGGTTAGCTGAATAGTGACTGAACTTCATCCTCATCGGACCTCCTGTGTGAGGAAAGAAATCAGATTTTGTGCCTTCTTCCTCCTTTCTCCCTGATTCCCTCTCTTCCCCTCTTCTTTTCTCCTTTGTTTCCTTGTTTCTTTCCTTTCTCCTTATTCTCCTGCTTCTTTGTCTTCACTTGTCTCACTCTCCCCTTTTGTTTATTTATGTTAGTTAATTTTCTGTAATGGTCTTCAGTGCTCAGAGATCTCTGGAAGGCCAAGTGGTTGTCTCCACACAAAATATTTATATCTAGATACCTCCATGTTTGATCATCTGCTTGAAATTGTAAGAGGAGAATATGTTTTCTTATTAATTGCTAGGATTATGAATGATGTTTCTATACCAAAAGACTGATTAACAAGAGAAAAGTATACAAATTAATTGATTATAACTTTTAAATGACAAGGGAGTTTTGAGAAATGAAGGTCTCAAGAAATAGAAAAATGTATATTTTTATGTTTATGTTTGATTAATGGTGGACAGTTGTAGATGAATATGATTGGTGGATAAAAGGGCATGATCTAACGATAATATACAAGGGGTAACTTAGCAAGTCCTGTTTGTCCAGATTCTTCTTTATATCCCTGTGTGTTCATAGATAAGGATGTTTCTTGCCTTTAGGTATAGGGAGGGCACCTCTTAAATGAAAGTCTTATGACCTGCTTCAGAAAAATGTCAGTTAATCCTTTGTAGTTTTTGTGACCTGCTTCAGGGAAGAAGGGCATGGAAAAGTCAAAGAGTGATCTTGCTTCCGTTATTTTCTCAAATGAGAAGATGCCATATTTTGGGGTAGCATGTCCTGAGCCCCATCACTGTGGTGAAATTTAGAAAAACTAAGAGTCATTAAATAGGAAACGTATATTTTTTAATATTTTAAAATAGGATACTTAATTTTTTGTTTCCAGGAATATTAGATGCAGAAAATTAATTCTGTGTGAAAATATTTTCAAAATGATTTCTTTTCCCAATATTTTTAGAGTAGGCAATCTGGAGATGTCATAAGAATATCGGTTGTCCTAAAATTTTAATGCAGTAGTCATGTAATTCCCACCATATTAAGAAGTCACTCTTCTGTAGGGTTCTTCCAAATTATTACTTTAGTGAGTTAATCATTGTACTTTTACAGTAAACTGTAGTTTACTACTGGCTCTGGTTGTAAACTACTATTTTATTGGGTATTTCCTGCTGCTTCTTTACTGGCCCCTCCAACAAAGCATGTTTCAAAATTTTATTCTGTATTAATTGTCTGGCTTAAATCACTTCTTTGAGCCTTGGTTTCTAATATCTGGAACAAATAAATTATCTTACTGATTTTCAGTCTTTTTCCTGGCCTTTAGGTTGTATGTAGTTTTATTTTGGTTTTAGTCTGTTCTGGCCAAAGACATGCTGCTCATGATTTTCTTATTTGAATAACACCATAATTTATCTAAGTATTCATATTTAAATTTTCAAATTTTCTCCATCATCCTACACAAAAACCCTATGCCTTATCACCTTACACAAAAACCCTATGCATTCTATTCTTTTTAATGATCTTTCTTTTCTCCTTCATTCTACTCCCATTTTTGTCATGTCAATTTACATCCTCATTAATCTGAGTCTGAATTCCTTGCACAGATTTCTAATTATACTCCTTTTGAGGGCCTTCCTTCTTCTCAGTAATCTGCCAGAACAGATCCAGTCATATTCAAATGAATTAAATGACCACCTCTCTCCCCTACCAAATTAGCTATAAACATGATAACATTCTGACATTCAGGATTTCTGCAAGTAACTCCAACCCTCACCCTATTGCTTATCGCAAAATGACATAAAACTGTACTCTAGCCAAATTGAAACTATGCTTTTCCTAAAGAACATCTTTCTTTTGTCCCATGTTGCTTCTTGTTGCTTAGTTTTATTTAATTTGGTTTGGGCTTTGTTTATCTCAAAAAATGCCATGTCTGTGTGTTATACACTTTTCTTGCCCTGGAATTTCTTTTCTTTTTCATCAAAAGGCAGGATTTTTTTTTCTTTTAATGAAAGTTCTATCCAGTTGTCATGGCAATTTTGTTATCAAAAATAGAAGCTTAAAAGAACCTAGGACCAATTCACTGATTTTTTGAAGATGAAAACTGAGTACTGCATGTATCAATGATTTGGCAAGGTCACTGTTTACTTGGTGCTACAACTGATAGCCTACCTCACAACACAGAGATGTATTCAAGTGCTGATTTAATTTAATTTGGTGCATCATAGTGCTTCCAACATATATTACTGTAGTGATTCATTTATTTCTTGAATTATGGTATTTCTGTATTTATAGTTTTCTTCCAAAAGATTATAATCTCCTTAATTGCAGACAATATAATTCATTTATCTTTCCCATTGCTCTTTAAAATGAAATATATAGATATCAAATACATACATATATATATATATATATATATATATATATATATATAAACATCTTCAGATCAGAAAGTCATGATCGATGATTTCAGTTCATTGAAATACTCATATGGCCACTGATGATATCTATATTATATATACGTCTATCTATTATCTGTATTTATACTTATACCTATATTGAAATCTGTATCTACACATCATCATCTCTTAAAAAAGAATAGCCAACACATAGCATTCTTTTACCAGAAACATGTCAAAAAACATTGAAATGCACAACTAAGAATTACTTCATATATTCTTATGTAATTGGAGAACTAATTTTTTGTTTAAAAAACAAGGCACAAATGATTGAGGTGCTTTGATATTTAATTGAATTGTTAGTTAAACGTATTTTACCAGTTCTACATGAAATAGGCATTTTGCTTATTGTATTAGTCCATTTCACACAGCTATAAAGAAAGACCTGAGACTGGGTTATCTGTAAAGGAAAGAGGTTCAGTTGACTCACAGTTCCACTTGGCTGCAGAGGCCTCAAGAAACAATCTCAGGGGAAGGGGGAGCAGGCACACCTTACACGGCTGCAGGCAACAGAGAGTGAGTCTATAAAAGGAGCTGTCAAACACTTATAAAATCATCCTATCTCCTGAGTATTCACTCGTTATCACAAGAAAAGCATGGGGGAAACCATTCTCGTGATCCAATCATCTCCCTTCCTCTACAGTCTATACATGAGGATTACACATACCTCCCTCAACACATAGGGGTTACAATTCAAGTTAAGATTTGGGTGGGAAAAGGGAGACAAACCATGCCACTCATAGTTAAATTGCCTGCCCAGCACCACCTTTGATTTTTAAAAAAGCCCACCTTTGCATATTGCCTTAATATGTATCTAAAATCCTGTTTACAATTTTTGAAGAAAAATTATCATTTCTAAGCAAGGTTATGATTTGGCTCTGGCTGTATTGAAGCAAAAGCAAAACCAACAAACACACACCTACACACACATAAATATATAAACATATTTCCATAAACGTTTCTGGACAGAGGGCTAACTTATCACTGTTATCTTTCTTTATATATATTATAACACATATATAAAAGACCTATATGTAACTTATATCCAAAATTTTATTGTCTGGAATGCTTAAATATCTTTGATTTTTAAAGAAATGTATATTCCATGCATAATTTAATACTGAATAGTTTCTTTTCTTTGAGAAAGTGAATATTATGTAAGATTAATGAGAATAATCAGTGGATTTTTTTTAAGTCCTCAAAAAATAACAATAGTTAAAAAAGAGTTTCAAACAAACAAATAATTATTTTCATTAAAGGCCATATATAAATACTTGATGGTAAATTTTCCCTGGCCTATGTGAATGTTTCTTAGTATTTTACTTCATGTACCTGTATTCAGTAGGAAATTGGGAATTCTGGACTTTGCAAAAATGATGTCAATACATTCAGTTAAATGAGAAAAAATCACTTAATTGGGGGAAAGTACTGTCACTCAAATTGGTCATTTTTCATTATGTTGAAAAAGTACTGAGATAATTAGCTGAAATTCCCAAGTAAACAAAATACTTCATCATTGTGAAAGCATAGTCAGCGTAACTAAAATATCATTCAGACAAAATGAAATTCCAAACACTAGACTTTCATTTCTGACACTTACAAGATGAGTGACTTTTACCAAGTCATTTAAGTTTCTGATACTCAAGCTCACTTGTAAGATGGAAATAAAATATTTCTTTCAAAGAGTCATACTAAATTGTAATAGAATGATTGTGAGTAGGCACGGAATATGCCAAATAACAGAAACTTGCTCTTCCCTTCTGAAATAAGGAATCTTTAGATGTGTTAGTTAGAAACATCGATTGAACCACTTTCCTCTGGCTTTTAAATTTTATTATTTATATCAATGGAGAATATCAGAACAATTAAAGAATCCAGCCAGGCAAATCAAAGTAGAAAACAACCTAATTTGAGGTTGGGATTTAGATTGACTTAAATATGTTAAAATATGATTCATGAAATTCGTATAGTGGAAAAAATATCTTGTGGTTAAGATTTCTTAAAAAGTCGTAAAGACTATAGGCACACACAGCTTCTTAAAGTTCTTTACCAAGAATTACGTGAATTGATTTTACCACCAGGACATTAATTCAGTAATAATCCTAAAAGCGATTAGGGAATGTGTACTATTTGCCAAGGATAGTAGACAGGAGATGTAACAATCCATGGTGCTTATGCTATTACTTGGCTAAAAATAACACCCCAAATTAACAGGAAGTTACACCATGAAAGAAGTAAGGTAGCTTGCCCTTTTATAAATCAGGAAAGGATGCCTCTTCCTCAATAGGCTCATTCCAGAGCCAGGGAGTAAGGCTTAGTGAGTTTAATGCCAACTGGATTTCAACTCCCATTGTTCTCCTTGGTTAGGGTCTTATGCAGAATGTATTAAAAGCACAACAGAGATTTGTGGTCCTTGATTAGGGATTATAATCAAGTTTTTTGGGGGTCATAGTCTTAAAGATTGTTGCCACTTGGTGATTGGCAAATTAGCAGATGAAACATGCAAACTATAGATGGGGGTAATGAAGAAAACATGACATAAAAGAGTCAACTCTGATGGCAGAACTGTTAGTCTACACTCTCAGTTTTTGTAAGCCTTTTGGCTGCATTATATCCCTCCTCTGAGTGGAAGATGGGTGTCCTATCAGCCTAGGTTCAGGGAGATTTTGATGTAAGCAAACTTGTATCTAACCTCTTCTCTCTTGTGGTTTCTGTGTGGACGCACTGATTTCTTGATGATTCATGATTTGTTCATATCTCATCCTCTAAATTTATTGTTTTCATATGATTTTTACCTGAGCAAATCTTTCCTCAAAAATGTTTAAAAAGAAATTCGAGCCTCATATGTTTAACTGCACACCTCCCGCCAGCCACCTCAGGGACATCACCAGGGTACTGTGCAAATGCTGTAATAGAACAGTCAAGATTCATTTGACTTGTTTTGTCAAAAATAATCCATCTATATCTTAATCATCTCAGACTGTGATTTGCTCTTCGAAATCTAAAACTGTATACTTAAACTCAAGGGTTAATGACTTCTCCCTGTTTATGCATTATTTTGACACAGTTTTCCAATACCTTAACCTAAAATCAAATTCCATAGAGGGAAAATACATAAGAGCCTTTCATTCAAATCAACGGGCTGTTTTGCTTTTCCTTGATCCTGTCTTACAGACCTTAGTAAAATGTTCAGAGACTGTAATTGATTGATACTGTTTGGATGTTTGTCCCTTCAAAATCGTGTGTTGAAATGTGATTCCCAATGACAAAAGAGTGGCCTGGAGGGAGGTGATTGGGTCATGGAGGCAGATCCCTCATAAATGGCTTAGCACCATCTTCCTGATGATAAGTGAATTATTGCTCTGTGCTCATGTGAGATTTGGTTGTTTAAAAGAGCTTGGCACCTCCCACCTCTTTCTCTCTTGCTCCCACTCTTACCCACATTACAAGTGTGCTTCCACTTTGCCTTCCACCATGATTCTGAGCTACCTGAAGCCTCACCAAAAACAGATGCCAGCACCACCCTTCCTATACAGACTGCAGAATTGTGAGCCAGTTAAACCATTTTACCTTATAAATTACCTAGCCTCAGGTATTACTTTATAGAAATGAAAAAAGTGGCCTAACATATGGATCAAATTACTTAATATCGTCAATTCTGAGTTTTGTTACGTATAAATGTTCACACCCACGTTATTACACTTAATCATCCTAGTAATCATGTGGTAACCACATAATATAGATTATTGCTATTATCATACTACTATTTGAGGCTCATACAGGTGAAATGACTTGTATGAGCCTCAGATACTCGTATGGTATTTATTCAGCTCAACAAAGATAGAAATAATTGACTGACCACAGTTTGTTGCAAATAATTTACTTTCTTATTCTACTACTTTGAATGAATGATAATTTTCAGATAAAGCAGAATATTTACATCAAACCTTTGGCCAACTACAGTCTTGGAATCCAGGCTATTCTTTGATTAGGCAAAGTGCAGTACTGTAGCTAATGAGTCCTTTGTTTGTTTTTTTGAGATGGAGTCTCACTCTTGTCACACAGGCTGGAGTACAGTGGCATAATCCTGGCTCACTGCAACCTCTGCTTCCCAGGTTCAAGCGATTCTCTTGCCTTGGCCTTCTGAGTAGCTGGGATTACATGTGGCCACCACACCCAGCTAATTTTTGTACTTTTAGCAGAGACGGGGTTTCACCATGTTGGCCAAGCTGGTCTCTAACTCCTGACCTCACGTGATCCACCCATCTCGGCCTCCCAAAGTGCTGGGATTACAGGCTTTTTTTTTTTTTTTAAGTTAAACCTGCATGGGGTTTATAATAAAGCAATTCTTCCACTTGCCATATGCTTTTTGTGGATGGAAATACACTTTTAAATAAAACCACTTCTTATTTAAAGAGACATCCTTAATTACGCGTTTGAACAATCTATTTATTTATATAGTTCTCAATATATTGTAAACATTATTAACTCATAGTTTCTCAACCCATGTCTCCTTGTTGCTTATCATATAGTCTCATATTTATGTGCTCCTCTGATTAAAACAGATCCTAAAGAATATGTAAATGCATGCTTCTAATGGTGTCTCAACTGTTCTAAGATTATCAAACATATTTGTGTGCCTGCCATGTTGATATGAATGCTATAAAAGTGAATTTATTTAAGCATTACTAATGAATTTTGTTAATCCTCACAATTTATGGTTTAATGATGTTTCTTTCCCACTAGTGCTCTCTACAGTGAAAATGTAGAGAGGTAAAATCATTTATTTTCAACGAAATAAATTGACTTTACAGGTTAATGTGCTTTCATTCCAAAGCTAAATGCTATCATTTTACTCAATTAACTTTTTGTCCTTTGTTCAAAGTCCAGAAATGATAAGAAGTTACGTCTTTACTTTATCCATTCTGCGAATTTCTCTGAAGTTGTAATTACTGTACTGAGAATTTTAGATTTTTTGCACTTTACCAGTCTTGAAGAGGCAACATGGTATCAATGTAAGTGGAATTTTCCTTAATGGATTTTATCTGCTGGTCAAGACCTTTTCAAAGTAATAGAAGTAAGGTCTTAGTGTTCATCTGATACAAATAACCGCACTGAATGGAAAAAGAATTCAGATTAATACTCTTTTATAAATGCAGCAAAAGTGTGCTTTTACTGTAAATGAAAAACTGGAGATGGAGTCTGAATTTGCAACTGTAATGAGAATTTAACACATACCCTGCTTCCAGGCATTTCACATTTTGTGCCTGTTTCACCTGATTCTTTTTTCTTTTTTAATTTGCTTTAAGTTCTGGGGTACATGTGCAGATCTTGCAGGATTGTTACATAGGTATATACATGCCATGGTGGTTTGCTGCCTCCATCCCCCCATTTCACCTGATTCTTATCCAGTTTATTGCTGTTAAAACTAATTGTAAGTCACATAGACATATTAACTATTGAACTTAGTATTCCATTTTACATCTGAAAGATCAGATTTGAAAGCTTGCATTGGAACCCACGCTCCTGAGCTTGGCATTCATGGATGAAAATATGTTCTTGAGATTTCTCTAAGCTTTCCTCCTCTGGTCTTCTTCAAGTGACCTCTCCTGTCACTTGGTTCACTGGAAATGCCATATCTTTTTCCTGAACTCCGGTTGTATTTATTATCTTGATTAATCATTTGGCATATGTTGTTTACATCCTTAGATCCTTAGGTTACAACAAAAACGATATAGGCTTGTCAGTAATCCAAACCTGTTGTTATGGTACCAATGGGAAGAATAAACCAAGACTTTAAAAATGCACAGTGCATTAGACTAACTAGTGCTTACAACTCTTTGAAAGTCATAAGGGAGGAGGATCCCATTACTTGAAGGGGCTCCATTAGGCAAAGAGGGGCCATTTGAGGCCTATAAAGACAAAAATATACATACGCAATGCAATTCGAACATATCGTAGGAACTACGCAGGAAGTAGTTGAGTTTCAATGGAATGTTGTTGCAGAAGAGTCATGAAATATAACAAATGTAGATGATCGAATGAGGAGAACATCCCACTTTAAACTGATATATTTTTCATTTTTGTCACAAGAATACTTCTCATAATGATGACTGTTATTGAAGCTAGAAGAACTTGATTCATACAAAATCATCAGTGTTTACTGCATAAGAGTATATGGATAGCTACTCATTAATATTAAATTGATACACCCAGTAAAGACTTCAGTCCCTGTTACTTCAAGAGTTAACATAAATACACTAAATATAATGTTCAGGAGGACTATCTGCAATTTAAAGAAGCCAAAATAGAAAAACCTAGTGTAGCTATATTGCTCTTAGTTTATTTCTGTCATAATAATATTTAACATACCATTGACTAAATTAAAATGAAAAAGCCCATCAATCTTGTAAAATATTTTCATATTAACAATATTAACTTAGTGTAATCTGTCAAATAAAACCTTAAATACTAAGATTTTTGGCTTGGAGTAAGCTAAAATGACTTTACTATTAATAAAAATATGAAGAAAATATACAAAAAATAAATCATAAAATATAAAAGAATATTTTAACAGATGTTTTATTGTAAATATTCATAAAATATTTAATAAATATTAACAACTATGCTTTGTTTTGTATTATATATCTCATAAAGTTCTAAAGATGAAAATAAGATACATAAATGATTTTCATACAATTATAAAATATTTCAGGAATTATGAGGAAGGTGGTTGAGTTTCAAAGGAATGTGGTCCAGAGTTATTTCAGGAGAATCATGAACTATGACAAATTTAGATGATCGAGTGAGGAGTATATCCCAGTTTAAATGAACAGCTTAATCAAATCCAGACAGGCCAAAGTAAGCACATGCTATATGATCAAGATATGAGATATTATAAATAATAGCTGGCATAAACCAGAAAATCACTGATATGAAATAAATAAATAATGAGGTGCTGTTGTAGGTTGTGAACCCAGATGAATGTCAGGAAATCATATTTTAGAAATCTTAGATTGACAAGCAAATATAAATATGATCAGAATAGGAGAATCCCAAAGGCAATGAAATATCTACAAGATGGAAATGTTGCTAACTGAGGTAGTAGCAAAGAGATGAAGAAAGTATTGTAAGAATACAATGATTTTAAGGATGAAGATGTAGGGGGTGGAGGGTGGAGGGAGCAGTGGCCTCCCAAAGTTGCTTTCAGTTCCCCTGATCTGATGTGCCCAGGTTCTTGACCTCTCTTATCCCAAGAATGGGGGCAGGGGCCCTGGAGGTGCAGTGAGTTTACGGTTGGAATAAATATCGTGGACCCAAAGAGTTTTTGCCAAGAGCGATTTATTAGTCAGAGAGAGAGAGAGAAAGAGAGCGAGAGCTCCCACGCTCAGTGGGAAGGGATCCAAGGGAGGAATCTGTATAGGTAAGGAGCATTGGGGTTTTAACCCTGAAGTTATTCCTGCCCCATTCATGTTCTTGTCCAATGAGAGGCGTTCTTTCAAACTTCTGCTAGAGTGATTGATTTTTGACTCTGATACTGAATTGGCTACTTGGCCCTCAACAGAGCCCCCTCCTCCCAAAGCTTCTGGGGGGCTTTGTAAACAAAGGAGTACACCTGGATTTTCCACCTAGCTCAGGCGTGGGAAAGTCAGAAAAAGAACTCTAGGTTCCTGGATGGGGCATGGATGGAGGCCTGGCCAGGGGAAGTTCCTGCCTTTGAAACCATGCCCCCCGTGGACCTACACAGTCCCTCAATAATTGTATAATTATGGTAACAATGATAGGTAAATGAATTTTTTAAAAAAGAGTAATTATTTAGTAGCCTAAAAAGTTAAAAAGATAACACAAAAAGGTGATCTCAATTTTAAATGCTGAGTTTGAAGTAACTACTACATATCCAATAAAAATGATATTAAAAAAAAAAAGTATTGGTGATTCCAGTGCCTTTTAATGTAGCTTTACAAAACCTGAGAAAGAGCTACATGAAACTGACTTAGAATGATTTTCAGAATAAACTATTTAGAGGGGAAAAAATGTAAAGGAACATACATAGTATGCTATCTTACTGGTAAGAAATAAATGAAAATTGACATGTACCTTTTTCTCATAACAAAAAGAAGCAGTAGAAGTACAAATAAGTAAAGTTAGTACAAACGTGAGGTAAAGGGAGAAAATGAGAGGCATTTCTCGAAGTTCACCTTTTTATACAACTTTGACTTTTAAAAACATATTAATATTATTGTTTTAAAAAGAAATTAAATCAGTAAGAATAGGAAAAGGGGAAGAAACCCAAACTAAAAGACAAGAGACAAATAAATCTAATTATATTTTGAGTGACCACACTAACCACACCACAGGAAGAGAAAGAAAGAAAGAAATGAAAGAAGAAAAAAGAAGGAAGGAAAGATGAAGAAAAGAAGGAAGGAAGAAACAAAGGAGGAGAGAGTGAGAGAAAAGGAAAAGCAGAAAGAAATAGAAAGAAAAAAAGGAAGGTAGGAAGAAAAGAAGAAAGAAAGATGAAAGAAGAAAAGAAAGAAATAGGAAAGAGAGAGAAAGAAATAATGAAAAAAGAAACTTCTCCAGATGACTTATTAACACATACATACTAGCTGATTTATAACCTTAGTCTGGAGCAGGATGGGCTATAGGGAATAAAGAACAAAGTGCAAAAATTTCTGTTGTCTTTTTAGTGGAGATGTAGGGGTAAGTGAAGTTTAAATTCTGAAACTAATTTTTATGAAATACAGAACTTAATTGAATCAAACGTGTTGATGATTGTTTGCGGGATTCTCAGTTCTTGGTGTGGAAAATAAATGAATGGGAAAAACCATAAAACAGCACATATGAATGGATTAGAAATGGAAGTATCTTTGTGAACTTATGATTCTTAAAATATGTAAATGTACATATGCATATGTTTATAAGCATATGCATATATTATATGCATAATTTACAGTTTATTTTGCCAACATTGAAGATGCATGCCCATGACAGCCTCAAGGGGTTCTGATGACATGTGCCCAAGGTGGTCAGAGAATAGTTTGCTTTCACGCATTCTAGGGAGACATGAGACATCAAGCAACGTATGCAAGATGAACATTGGTTCGGTCTGAAAAGGCAGGACAACAGGAAGCAAAGGTGGAAAGACTCAAAGCAGGGCAGGGCTTCCAGGTCATAGGAAGATAAGAGACAAATGGTTGCATTCTTTTGAATTACTGATTAGCTTGTCCAAAGGAAGAAATCAGATATGCATTTATTTCCATGAGCAGAGGGATGACTTTGAATAGAATGGGAGGCAGATTGGCCCTAAGCAATTCCCGGCTTGACTTTTCCTTTTAGCTAGTGATTTGGGGATCCTCCCCAAGATTTATTTTCATTTCACAGTGTGCCTGTATATGTACATGTCTATTTATGTTTGTAATTGCATATATGTATATGCGTATATGAGTGCATTACTTTCCAAACCCTTTCAATAAAAGGTCAAAGAAGCCAACATACCCACTGGAAATGAGGACACTTAGTACTCAGATCTTGATCTCTATCAAAATAGATTCTTGAACACATGGATAATTACAGGGCTGTAGCAGGTTAGGTATGAGATAAATCTAGGACATCATTTATGCAAGAAAGTAAGAATGGAGGCAAGTTGCAAGGACACAGGAGCTAACTTATTTGAAGGGAATCCACTATGCAAATAGGGACCATTTGAATATGCAGATAATTAAATGAATTATATAACAATGAAATAGGAATTCATGTATCTATCCCAATTTAATTATTTACATACTTAGTAATGTTATCTATATTAAAATATATGTAAATGTATTGCTAATTTTTATATTACATACACATGCCCACACAAACACATGTCAGAACTGAGGGCTCTTCTGCACAGTAAAATACTAAGAATAGAATTACAAACATGGAAGGAATGCTGAAATTGAAAAATGTATTTATTTATTTATTATTTATTTATTTATTTTTTGAGATGGAATTTTGCTCTTGTCGCCCAGGCCGGAGTGCAATGCCAATCTCAGCTCATTGCAACTTCTGCCTCCGGGGTTCAAGTGATTCTCCTGCCGCAGCTTCCCAAGTGGCTGGAATTAACAGGCTTGCACCACCATGCCTGGCTAATTTTTGTATTTACTTTAGTAGAGAGGGGGGTTTACTGTGTTGGCCAGGCTGGTTTCAAACTCCTGACTTCCGGTGATCCACCCACCTAGGCCTCCCAAAGTGCTGGCATAACAGGTGTGAGCTACCATGGCCAGTGGAGAAATATAACATTTTTATAACCAACACAGTAAAGACAGGATGATAAATTTAGAGGCCTGTTTGTGTCTCAACAGATTGCTTTTTAGTTGGAAGGAAAAGTAAATATCAAAACAAAATAGTAATTAAAAAGTGGAAAAAAAATTTCAATACTCTGGAATCAACTGTGGGTGGCAGATGGACATCGTTTGCTTCTAGATGTCATGCCCTGGGAAGAAGCAATCACCTATGTAGTATTTGATCAGCAATGCATAGCCTCAACCTAATCATGAGGAAACATCTGAAAAGCAGAAACTGAGAAATATTCTATTTGAAAAATAAATGTTATCATACTATTTTCATCAAATATGTCAATGTAAAAATGACAAAAATTGGCCATGAAAATGTTCCAGATTAAAAGGACTAAAAGACATGATGAAGAATTACAATACCTGGCCCTAAATTAGATTCTGTACTAAAGGGGTGGAAATACTATAAAAGATATTATGAAATTAATCAACAAATTTGGAACATGAGTAGTAACTTAGCTAAGAGCAATTACGTAAATATTGTTATAACTTTTCTAAATGGACTGTGGTTATATGAGAGGATATCCAAATTGTTAGGAAATGCACATAGAAATAGTTATAGGCAAATCACCATGATATATGCAAGTAACCATCAGATATTTCAAACATTATGCAGATATAAATCCATTTACAGTGAGCGTGTATAAGCAAATGAGTGAGAGAGAAAATGAGGCAAAATAATAACAATGGCTGAGTATGAATAAAAGATAAAACAGTATTTCTTAAAATATTTTTTGTACAACTTTTTATGTTTGAAGTTATTTGTAAGTAAAATTTGCAAATGTAAAATTCAGTTTTAAAATGAAAAACTTGTATCTTTTTAAAGATTTTTAAGCACTCAAGATTAAGAATTTGGGGAATGGATAAAATTTGGAAGAAATACATAAGTAATTTTTTTGCAAAGGCATACACACATGTAGGTTGTGATGGTTAATTTTGTATGAGAATTTGCCTGGGCCATTGAGTACCCAGATACTCGGTCAAATATTATGTTGTTTGTTTTTGTGAGGATGCGTTACATTGATAGGCTGGATAAAGCAGGTTGCCATTCTCCCCCCGCCCCCCGCTAATATGAGAACATCTCATTGACATTGTTGAAGACATCAGTGGAACAAAACACTGACCATCAACAGAATAAGAGGAAATTCCTCCTGCTTGACTGCTTTCCAGTTGGGACAGATGTTTGTTTTTGGACTCAAATTCAAACATTACGTCTTTTGGGTCTTGAGACCGACAGCTTTTGGAATGGAACTACACCATTGGCTCTCCTGGTTCTCAGGTTCTCAGGCCTTTGGACTTGAACTGGAATTATGCTGTCAACTCTCCTTGGTCTTGTGCTTACAGACTGCAGATATTGGGACTTGTCAGTCTCCACAAAATTATGTGAGCCATTTTTTTTTTACAATAAATCTATCTATATATCTATCAGTCAATCAATCATCTATCTTCTGTCATCTATTTGCCTGCATGTCTATTTACCTATCTAATCTTCCTATCTATCTATTTACCTGTCTACCTACCTACCTATGTACTTACCTGCACATCCTATGGGCCTCATTTTCTGGAGATTTCTAATACACATGTATTTGTATATTATACACTAGTATAAGAAAAATATTTGAGAATGCAAAATAGATAAGTGTATCAGAGTTTCCATTTTATTTAGAGGCAAAAATTGTTGAAGTGCCTCATAACACACATCTTGTACTTCATATTTTTTATCTGCCTTTACCCCTTTGGAAGATCATTCAGACTTTTAGCTTTAAATATCATATATTTTCTGAAAACTGTCAAATTTGCCTTTAGCCCAGAGCTCTCTCTGGAAATATAGACATTATATTAAATTGCTTACTCAACGTTACAACTTAGACATCTAGTCAACATTTCAAACATAATATTTTTAATTTGTATACCTTAGAAACATGATCTGAAGCAAAATCTTTTTGCCTCCCTTGCATTTTGGAGTTGTGCCTACATCTGGTTAAATAGACTTCAGAAGCATCAGGAGAAACACTGAGGAAGAAAAGCAGAGAAATACTAGGTACATTCTTGGTTGGAAACCAGCAAACTGGTTTATTTAGCTTTGCTAAAATAAATCGAGCCTCTTTATTTTGAGAGTCTGGAAGGATGTGAGAATTGGAGACAGAGGCCAGGTGCGGTGGCTCATGCCCATAATCCCAGCACTTTGGGAGCTGTGGCAGGCAGATCACAAGGTCAGGAGTTTGAGACCAGTGTGACCAACATGGTGAAACTCTATCTCTACTAAAAACACAAAAATTAGCATGGTTGCAGGTGCCTGTAATCACAGCTACTTGGGAAGCTGAGGCAGGAGAATCATTTGAACCTGGATAGTGGAGGTTGCAGTTCACTGAGATCATGCCACTGCACTTCAATCTGGGCAACAAGAGTGAAACTCTGCTTCCAAAAACAAACAAACAAACAAAACAAGGGAAAGACTAGCATATGTGCAAATCTAGGGAACACAGTTTATTTGGTAATCCTGACCTGATGGGAATTTTCGTGATGATATCTTAGGCAGATTGGATTGGTATTGGTGTGGATATTATGGAAATAAACTTGCTTCCTGAGACACAGAGCTCTGTAGCTCCTTTACTTATAACATTGTGAAATAAATTTGTTTTGTTTTACATGTATAATCTAATTAAGGATGTAGATTATATACTTAAAAAGAACACGTATCCACATTAAAATTGGTGGATAATAAATAAGTAGATACATTTTAACTGCACATCAACAAAATATTAATACTGTGGTTATGCAAGAAAGAAATTATTCAAATCCACATATGCCCCTCCATCTCCATAATCTAATGGGCTTCATGTAAGCATACTCTTTTTCTGAGACTCCCTGATCATTTCTAAGTGATGAAATGGTATCAGTTCTTCCCCTCTTTCAATTTTTCATCCTCACTGAAGCTAGAGAAATCATTTTGAAACAAGCATATGATTATTTGGTATTTACTTATTAAACGATCTCCATGGTATCCCATTTTCTTTTAAGACAAAAAAGATATTTCTTTAAGCATAATTTAAAAATCTTTGCAAAAGTTTGCACTTACTAAGTTCTCAAGCCTTCTCTCTGTTTTTACTCCAGCTCCCTCTCACTATGAAAGTGTTGTACTTGTGGTTACTTCTGTATCTCTTACCTTCTTTCTTCTTCAAGTTAACATCTTCATATCCATACCTAATACCAATAATCTTGTCCTCCCTGAGTGCATTAATACGCTAGCAGATGCTTGTATGGCGCCAGTTATCTCTTATTCATGGCACTCGCTAATTTTGCAATGTTACATTAACTCAAATAGCAATATGAACAATATTAATATTTTTCACTAGACTCTAAACCCTAAGTGACCTCCAGAATATGCCTCTCTTTTTGTCATTATTTAAGCAGGTCACAGGCATCAATCTTACTTACAGTTAATCAAATCAATTATTTTGCAAATTGATCTTTTGCTTTTCTTAAATATATCTGTAAAACCTAAGGATCAGATAAAAAACAGACAGAACTAGGGTATGCGTCCATGATGAGTGTTTAAGAGCAAAAAATAGAAAGCCCTACAATAGGATAGAGAAAAGGAAAGATCAGAGAAGGTGATTTTAGGAATAAAATGATGGCCTCTGTATTTGAAACATGGATAATAAGAGTATAGACGACGAAGAAGAATTATACTGTGAATTCTCCTTTCCTTATTCATATGAGTAAATAAATCCTAGCTTTGCCTTCCTCATATTTCACATTTTCAATGCATGCTGCATATTGAAGAAAACAACCTGCTTAGTCTGATCTTAAAGGTTGCCTGCTTAGTGACCAGAAAATTCACTTTTAGAAGAAACCCTGGTGCCCGTGATTTAGACCTGTTCTACTTTAAATGGAGCACTTGAAATGGCTCTGAAGGATGCCATCCAAAGTGCAGCATTAGGGGGCATACCAGCCACAGTGAAAGGTCACGCTTTGCTTCCCATTCACAATTCCCTTTGTTGCATGTGTTTCTGAATTTTTTCTTTATCCTAAAACTCCCTAGCATACATACTCAATTTAGAGGTCTTGTAGTATTTGAAAATATGCCAAGACAACATAATTCTTTGAGGAAATTTGAAATTATTTGAGGTAAAGACATATTCAAAAGAGACAGTGCTCTCTCTTATAGTGCTCAGATTAAATTCATCCCCTGCAAATCTCCTATTTGTTATTTAATCAATTTTTTATAATCTTGTGACAAAGAGATCAGGAATATATACAACATTAATTTGCAGGCATTAGTTTGTATGTTCCCAGAAAATCTTTCTTTCTTGGAAATACACAAATACTCTTGTAAAGGATGATTAAAGTACATGTTTGATTTTTGTGACTTTTGGAAAATTTGTGTTTATTCGTAGCAGGAGTTGCACCAAAAATGTGACATTGTTGCCATCTTTTGTATGCACCCTAAATTGTCTGATGAAAATTATTTTTCATTTATTGATATATTTATATATTTGCTTACCATAAGCTTCTTTTTTATTGTTAAGTAATGAAAACTTCTTTCTGTGTTTAAAGGGAATTTTAGATTGATTTGGTTTGGGATATAATATTTTTAATTTAAGGTAAAATATATAATAGTTCTATGTAGATTAAAATTAAATTGAATTATGTTATTAAAATTGGTGGTAATTAAAATAGAAAGGGCATTGCTTAAATAAAATCACAGTGTATGAACTAAAAATATAAATCTCAGGGCTTATGATATACTTTTAGGGGATTGAGTGATTTCAGCTCTATAAATCTTCATATTTCTACATCAAATTATATTATCTTACATTTCATATCAATGCAAACAGTCTGTACATATGTCAGGGTTTATTTCTACAGCTGTCTGACCTGTGGTTTGAAATGATATCAACCATTGTGGTCAACATGTAAATTAAAGCAGGTCCAAACACCTGAGTCCTGGTCAGTTATCAAGCACTTAGTTCATTTATAATTTTTGTGTTTTATCAAAGATATATATATGTGTGTGTGTGTGTGTGTGTGTGTGTGTGTGTGTGTGTGTGTGTGTGTGTAAGCTATTTGTTTCCTTTATATTGAGAATTTCTCTTCATTTTCTTCTATTTCAAAAAATGTCATATGAGTATGCATATTTAACCTTAGACTTTAGCAAGTACTTGTGCAAAATATTTGATAAACATACTGTTGAGATCAATCAACTCTGGGAGAGTCTTAACATGAATTGTTGGAGTGGAATCTATGATGTGCAGGAGATGTTCATACCCGCCAGAGAGTGCTGATTTTGCACAACTGTTTCCAACTCTGTTTTTAGTGACTTCAGCTTATTGGCTACAAGAACTATTTACACAAAGAAAATTGTAAAAATCTATGAATGTGTATACAGATATGTATATGCGTATTTTAAAATATATATCTTCATTCCAAGTTTCAGGATCATATTAAGAAACGAAGGCCTAATTTTCATGTGAAAATTTGGCAAGGCTGTTTATTTAAATAATATATAACATCTAAGAGTTCTGGTCAGTTATCAAGCATTTAGTTCATTTATAAATTTTGTGTTTTATCAAAGGTATATATGTGCGTATATATGTAAACTTGTTTTCTTTATATTGAGAATTTCTCAATATAAAGAAATGTTACATATTATTTATGTTATATATTATTTACATAGCACACACATTAAGTTTTTTTTTTCAGTTTTTAGCAATATTAGCACTATGGACAACAAAAAATAAGAGATTGTTTTCAGGTTGTCATTAAAGGTCTCTGGTCCTCAGACTGTGAAGACATTGAGAGTTAATGAACCTGTTCTTGTCATTCTATTTGTATAATAACTCAAATCATACAAAAGAATTCATCTATTATCACGTGTTAGGCATACTACCACCATAAAGATCAAGTGAAAGTATCCAGTTGCATTTCCAAAGCATGTGCTTCAGTCAATATTTTATTATAGTTAACCACAAATGATAACTTCATGAATTGTGATGTTATTACATGATGTGATTACTAGCATCCCACTTTCCATGGATAGACAGGCCAACATTGCACTAAGTGTAAGCGTGCAACCAAACCAATCACACATTTCCATCTTTGTGAGTCTATGTGCTGAAACTAACCTAGGTATCAATTCTGTATCTGTTAAAGCTGATTAGTGAGAAGAAGCCATGAGGTAATTTGAACACATACACTTTAATATAAAGAATAATTGATGAGTGATTGGAGAAATGGTGAATTGGCTAGTAAGAGTTAAAGCAAACATTAAAGAACAAAGAAAAAGCAGATGTAGGAATCAGCTACAACTCATGAGGCTGAGATTAGAGTACCTAAGAAAGAGACTTCCTCACCATGTGAAGACTGGAATTGAGATCATTTAGGAGGGGTCATGTCTACAAATCCAAGATGATACATAAGATGCAGAGGTGCCTTGTTGGTGTGACTTGCTACAATTTTTTTTTCTAGGTTGTTAGAGAAACTCATCCACAGAGAGGATGTGCCTTAAAACTCACTTTACTGTCACATGTGTGGATGGTAGGGAGTCATCCATGTGAAGGTGCCCCATCTGTGGCATCTCTCCCTGTCATCTCTCCACTGCAAATCTTCCAAGAGAGATGACAGGGAGATTTGCAGGCTGATGAGTGCTTCTTCCTGTTGCTATCAGAAGGAACCAGATGGTGGGGCATATCTGCAGGGCCTGGATGCTTGAGAAAATACACTGTGCTGATGTCAGGTGCTGGAGAAAGCTGTGATCTTCAGGAAACTCGCAGCAAAGAAGCCATGTACTTTTCATGAGCCAAGTTTTGTAGGAAGTGTGCATTGCAGGAACCTAGAGGTAGAGAAAACTGTGTATATTAAGGAGCCAAGTGCTGGAAAAAACACACTCCTTAGAAATCTGGAAAGTGAGGCACAGTGGCATCAAGAAGAAAAAGCCCCCTCTTCCTTTTGTGTTTCTTGAGCACCCCCTACTAACATGGCTTAAAATAATGTCAGCTAGTAAAGGAAATGTATTTATGAAACCCATCTCCATTACCGTGGAACAGTAAAAACAGCTGATTTTGAAGATGAAAGTTAATACATTTATAAATGTATTATATGTTCTAAATTGTAAGAATCTCTAAAAATATAAGTAACTTACCACTTGTGGAATCATTTTTATTGAGAAGATACTTCATAGGAAAATGTCACAATAATTCCTGGAGAGCATGTGATGTATGAAATAAATTAGATGTGTTTCTTTTACTCCCACTTTGTATTATAAAATGTCCATAGATATGAATAGAAAAAAAAAAAAAAACCTCTCTGCCTAAATTCAACAGATTTAAATATTTTGCTGTTATGTTTTAGAAAGTACAACAGAATAGACAGCTGGAGGAATATGTGTGTATTTGGGAGAGGGTCACCAAGTTTATTTCTGAAAGTAAGGTGAAGGATGACAAAATACGTGTGTAACAGATGTTAAACAACGTATGACCTTCACGTGGTCATGGACTGTGATATTTTGAGGTTCCAGTGTAATGTGACTTTTCTGGGTTATTGTTTATTACTAAATGTGGGCTAGGTACCAAGAGATAAGAATAAAACATGACAAATAAAATTCTTAAAATATGAAATTATTAAAGGCATATCAGCTTTTTCTTCCTGAAAATCACATAATAAGTTATCATCTCTGTCTTTTATTTTGTCCCAGGTTTCAAGTTATATCTTCTTTTGTAAGAAATGCTGTGGCCCAAACAATATCCCTATTGTATCAGGCAGCAGCCATTGTTCAACCAGAGGTGCAAAACCACTTGGTTATGTATTATGTATTTTTGTTAAAGGATATCAGCCTCATACAGTCACAGAGGTTGTTAAGAAGCCTTTATAATGCTTTTTTATACCCACATCTGATGTGGAATCTTGAAGTTGCAGGGTAAGTAGTTGATAAATGTGAAGGGCATATATCAAAGGCGCCTGGCAACAATGATAGAATAAGCTGAAACCCTAAACTGAAACCAGCCATTCTTGTTGCCTCTGACTTTGGTAGTAAGAGTATCTTGCAGAAGCAGAGGCCCTGTGTCAGAAAACTAAACCTTTCTAAGGAGTCAAAAATGCCGAAGGAAAACATAAGGATAGGCAGAACAGTTGCAGATCCAGCTACTGCTTCATGGCACTGAAATCAGTCATTAGATCAACAAACACGTTTGTGTGTGTGTGTGTGTGTGTGTGTGTGTGTGTGTGTCTGTGACTTACACAAAGAACACATACACAAGAGAGAGGAGAGAGAGAGAAAAAATGGTTGCTACCTTCAATTTACCCTCCAAATCTCCCAAGAATCTTCTCCCACCAATCTTCTAATGTGTCCAAATTAGAAACATGAAGATAGGAACTTCTTTGTAGTTCAGTCTAGTTAAGATGACACGTAACACTTAACATGTGTTTTGCATAACAGTAATCTTCTAAAGTCAGACTACCAAATATGTTACATTAGTCCATTTTCACATTGCTATAAAGAACTGCTTGAGTCTGAGTAATTTATAAAGAAAAGATTAATTGACTCACATTTTAGCATGGCTAGGGAGCCCTCAGGAAATTTACAATCATGGTAGAAGGTGAAGGGGAAGCAAGGTATCTTCTTCACAAGGCAGCAAGAAGGAGAATGAGCACAAGAGGAACTCTAAAACATTTATGAAACCATCAGATCTCATAAGAATTCACTCACAATCATGAGAACAGCCTGGGGGGAAAATGCCTCCAGGATATAATACGAGGGGGATTATGGGGATTATAATTCAGTAGGAGATTTTCATGGAGACACAAAGCCTCCTCATACCATTCCACCCCTGACCCCTCCCAAATCGCATGGCTCTTTCACATTTCAAAACCAATCATGCCTTCCCAACTGTCTCCCAAAGTCTTAATTCATTCAAACATTAACTCCAAAATTCAATTCCAAAGTCTCATCTGAGACAAGGCAAGAGACTTCCACCTAGAAGCCTATAAAATCAAAAGCAAATTAGTTACTTCCAAGATACAATGCAGGTACAAGCATTGGGTAAATGTTCCTGTTCCAAATGGGAAAAATTAGCCAAAACAAAGGGGGTAACAGGTCTCATGCAAGTCTGAAATCCAGCTGGGCAGTCATGAAATTGTAAAGATCCAAAACGATATCCTTTGACTCCATGGCTCATATCCTGGTCATGCTGATACAAGAGGGAAGTACCCAGGACCTTGGGCAGCTCCACCCATGTGGCTTTGCAGGGTACAGTGTACTTCCCAGCTTCTTTCACTGCTGATGTTCAGTGTCTGTGGCTTTTCCAGGCACATGTTGCAAGCTGTCAGTAGATCTATTATTCTGGGTTCTGGAGGACAGTGGCTCTCTCCCCACAGCTCCAATAGGCAGTGTTCTAGTGAGGACTATGTGTGGGGCCTCCAATTCCACATTTCCCTTTTGCACTGTTCTAGTAGAAATTCTCCATGAGGGGGTCATTCTCTGAAAGTTTCTGCCTAGATATCCAGAAATTTCCATACAAATTCTGACACCTAGGTGAAGATTTCCAAAGCTCAATTCTTGTCTTCCATGTACTGGCAGGACCAACACCACATGGAAGCTATCAAGGATTGGGGCTTGCACCCCACTGAAGCAATGGCCCAGGCTGTACCTTGGCTCCTTTTAGTCATGACTGTAGCTGGAGTGGCTAGGACAAAGAAAACCAAGTCCCAAGGCTGCACAGAGCAGCAGGCCCCAAGCCCATGAAACCATTTACCACACTTACGCCTCAGAGCTGTTATAGAAGAGGCTGCTGAGAAGATCACTGACATGGCCTGGAGATGTTTTCCCCATTGTCTTGGTGATTAACATTCTGTCTCTCATTACTTATGCAAATTCCTGCAGCTGGCTTGAATTTCTCCCCAGAAAAGTAGATTTTCTTTTGTACCACATCGCCAGGCTGCAAAATTTTCAAATTTTTGTTCTCTGCTTCCCTTTGAAACATAAGTTCCTATTTCAAACCATCTCTTTGTGAATACATAAAACTAAATGCTTTTAAGAGCACCCAGGTCACTTCTTGATTGCTTTGCTGCTTAGGAATTTTCTCTGCCAGATACCTTAAACTATCTCTCTCAATGTCGAAGTTCCACAGATCTCCAGGGCAGGGGCAAAATGCCACCAGTGTCTGCAAAAGCACAGCAAGAGTTACTTTTATTCCAGATCCCAACAAGTTTCCAATCTCAATCTGAGACAACATCAGACTGGACTTGATTGTTATTTTACTATCAGCATTTTTGTCAAAGCTATTCAACAAATCTCAAGGAAGTTCCAAACTTTCCCATATCTTCCTGTCTTCAGAGACCTCCAAACTGTTTGAACCTCTGTCTGTTACCCAGGTCCAATGTCATTTGCATATTTCTGGGTATCCTAATAGCAGTACCCCATTTTCTGTGGTACCAATTTACTGTAAATTCTGTTTACACACTGCTATAAAGAAATACCTGAGACTGGGTAATTTATAAAGGAAAGAGGTTAAATTGACCCACAGCTTAGCATGTCTGGGGGTGGGAAGGTCAGGAAATATAAAATCATGGTGAAAAGCAGAGGGGAAGCAAAGAACCTTCTTCAAAAGTCATCAGGACGAAGAGTGACCATAGAAGGAACTACCAGATACATATAAAACCATCAGATCTCATGAAAACTAACTCACCATCATGAGAACAGCATGGGGTAAACTTTCCCCATGTTCTAATTACCTCCATCTGTTCTCTCCCTTGGCACATGTGGATTTGGGGAATTATGGGAATTATAATTCAAGATGATATTTGAGTGGGGACACAAAGCCTAGCCATATTATAATATTATATGGAATTTTGGTTCCTTCAGAAAATTGATTATTAAAAATACATTTATATTTATAATTGAGAAATAATTCTGTATATTCACTGGGTAAAAGTGATGTTTTGATATATGTACACATCATAGAAAGTTGACTTTTGTTTATTCATTGATCAAATGTTCACCTGTTAATATGTATTTTTTAATATTTTATTGTATTATTGCTATCAAAATTAGCATTTAAGTTATCCTTCAAGGTAAACTGCTACAGGGAACATAATTGATTCATAGCCCCAGATGCTATTCTTTTGGAGCCATCATAATTTTGTTTCAAGGCCATGTATAACCTGGCTTTCTTTCAAGCAATAACTAAGCCCAATGGGAATACTAGTGCCAGCCCATGAGGATGGGATTCAGAACTCCTCAACTGAGCAATGTTAACTCAGGGAGTGCTTGTTTGCCTAGCTGAAACTTTCTTAGAAATGTGTTGTAGGCTAATATTCTTATCCAATGCTCCCTTTTCTGTCCCTTTTACTGGTAACAGAACAGTATCATAATCTGATGTTTCTCTCTGCATAATCTTCTTTCTTTTATCCTTTGCAGATATTCCTTCAAAAATGTATTACACATCAAATTCCATTTTATTCTGTTTAAATTATGCTACGAATTAGCTATTTTACTCAATAAATATTTAAATGTCTATAGTGATGTTGTAGAATACAAAAACAAAATTGGCAAACTTAAGCTTACATTCCATGGTGGAACAAAAGGTATATAGAAATGATCAAGCATATACAAGAGAACATTTTATATTGTATCTTACATAGAAAGTTTATGTAATGAATACTTCATGGAATTTTAAACATGAAAAGTTCTAGTTGCCTAATATGTATTTACCTAAATACTTTTGACATAGGAAGAGGGTCATTAAAGGACCTTACAGAAAAAATAACTATTATACTATATTGCATGAAAATCTTGCAATTGAATTAAACCCTAACATAAATGTAAATAAAAATGTTGAAAATATTTTAGATTCATAAGATAATATAGAAAAACATAATTAAAAACATATTTATAGTACAGAAAAAAAGTTAGTCTTGCTGTAATTTTTCACAAAATTTTGCTGTCCTAAATATAACTTCATAGTTGATATTCAGAAAATAATCAATAAAAATTCATTGTGTTAAGCATTATTGTTATTCTCATTTGTATTTCTTTATATTTAAATATTTTCTGAATTCTTGACTATGTCATCTTCCAGGTTTCTGAATGTGCCTAACTCACCCAGGGTATCATTTTTTCATTAATAGCTCTAGTACAATCTCAACATCATTAAATCTTGCTTCTCCTGCAAAATAGGCATCTCCACCTTTCAACCTACTCACATTCTCAGAATTTGACAGATATCAAACAATAAATGAGACTAAGTAAAAAAGACTTGCCCATACAAGTGGGGCAAAAGATTAAATTACTAGAGAAGTGTCCAGGTCACCACCTGGGCGGGGGGGTCTGTCCTGCACACCTTGACTCAATGACAGATGAATAAAGTACACTGACACACAGATATTATATTTTGCCAGTTAAACTGGGTGTCCAGACTGCTTACAGACACCCTGGAGAGTGCTGTAAACAGCTGAGGCCCAGCCCTGACACGCTGGCCTTGCTGGCGTTTATTCAGCACACATTAAACAACAAAACTCTGAATCAACACCACTAGAGTTTACAGATTAAAGGATAGGTTCTGAGGCCTTAAGCAAACACCATTAGTGGATAATATTCCTGGTCGACCTCCCCGCAAGAGAGCCATCCAGAATGCTCAAAGGTTAATTTTAGAATCACATGAGTAAACAAGTTAGTTAGGTAAACTCCCCACATTCCTTTGTTTCCACTCTAATTGATTTAAGTAAAGGGAAAAGGCTGCCTCCAGCCAAGAATGATAGAAAAACAAACAAACAAAAACAAAAACAAAAAACAAACTCTTAGGCCTTCCAAAAGGGTTTGAGTTTACATTCTATAACTTTCTCTAATATTTTTCCCTTAATAGGTTTGCCGTCACCCTGAGTGAATTCCTACAGAGAAGAGATAAGTTTTTAGAGGTAAAGTAATAAAAACTCAGTTCATCAGTGTGTCATTTCATTTTTTACTTTTATTTCTTCATCTGTTATATGGATCAGATATTAAACAGAAGTCTAGTTATAGATCACTATAACTCTAGTATATATGCAGGTCATTATAAAGTATAATGCAATTTTATCTATTTAAATGAAATAAATATATTCATTTATATTTTTTTAATTTCATATATACAATGTAAAAATTTAACAAAATGCAAAAAATAAAGAATGTAAGTGTCTAAAAATCTTATCCCTGATGTTATTGATATATTGATATAAATTATTCTTTAACTTGTTGCAAATAACTTTCTAAAATTTTTCTAAAACATAATTATAATAGGTAAATTATTTCAGAAAATACATTATTGATGTAAGAAAAATATTCAATTATGTTCATTTCATACTTTTTTTAAGTTTTGGCAATTTAGTCCTATGATGTACATGTGTAGGAGGTGGGCAGGAAAGGATAAGAAATGGAGCATTGTATTCTAAATATTTATGAAGTTGTCTAATCATTTATATAATAATTCATTTAATCCTCAATGATAATAATTTCTACTTTATTAATACAAAAACATAGATTTACATGTTTTTGTCTATTTTTAAAATTACCTTATGACAATTATTTTGACAGCATTAAAACCTTTTCCTTATGGAAGTTTTATAAAATATATTTTTTAGTTGGTAAGGTGAATCATTTCATTCTTTTTCAACAATGTCTTGGCTACTTTTTTATATATAATCTCTAGGGACATCTTATAATTTTCCAATCTATTATAAATTCTGTTAATTATGCATTATAATTTATAAATTTGTTTAAAAATAAAGAACATTTGAAATCAGGTATTTTTGTACCTCTTTACTTACCAAATTGATATTTATGCACTTCAATAAATTTTAGTTTTCTTTACCCTGATCAAGAGCCTTTCCTACTAATTTCATTTCTATTCATTTTACATTTTTATTATTGTTTCATAATTTTTAAAATATCATATTAAAACATAATTACTGTAATATTGAAATAACTGATTTGGTACTACTTGGGTACATACTGCAACTATGTTGGGGTCTTAAAATTTTTTTGTGTTTTATTTTCTCTAGAACAACCCTGAAATTATTTGCAAATTATGATAATTTTTATTTCACATGCATGCATATTTTTAACTGTATGTGTACATATATGCATGTGTTTGTATCTGTATACATCATTATATATATAATTTTGTCACGTATTGCATTCAGGTATAATCTCCAGAAAAAGTGATAATTGTGAGAATGATTATTTTTAATCTAATTCAGATATCACTGTGATTCCTTAATGTTCCTTCATTAAATAGAATGTTCTCTACTGACTTAAAAGAGAGCTTTAAATCATTTATGGGATTTATATTAATTTTTAAAGATTTTATTTTAATCGAAAATGAATACTGAGTTATTTCTAAAATCCAATAACTTTTTAAATTTCTGTGATATTCCCATTTGTCTATTAATAAGATAATTTGTATAATTCTCTTAGTTAAATTTTTGCTTTCTATCCTAGATTTGCTAGTACGTTTATTTATTTATAACTTAACACCAGGATTTATTTTATTCAAGTGACTCATAAAAACATAGCTGGTATTTATATTGGTGATAATTTTTTCTCATTTGTCATCTCTTTTAAGTTTCATATCTCGTTTTAAAATTTTCTTTTGTCTCTCATTATATATATATATTATATATACTTGTTATCTATACAAATTTAGAATATAATTTTCACAGAGCATTAGAAATCTTCCTTTAAGTAATTAATTTTCAAATTTATTTTATAATGCCATTACTTCCTTCTGTACTCAGAATGTTTTCATGTTTTCTCTCCACTTTGTGCCTCTTCTTTCTTTCTTTCTTTCTCTTTCTTTCTTTCTTTCTTTCTCTCTCTCTCTCTCTCTCTCTCTCTCTCTCTCTTTCTTTCTTTCTTTCTTTCTTTCTTTCTTTCTTTCTTTCTTTCTTTCTTTCTTTCT
>NW_022437071.1:1664772-1722656 GCF_009761245.1 Sapajus apella | reverse complement strand
TCTTTCTTTCTTTCTTTCTTTCTTTCTTTCTTTCTTTCTTTCTTTCTGTCTTTCTTTCTTCAGATATATCTATGTGATATATGATATCTATGATATTTTGTTTCATGTATTCATTATGTAGGAATCAAATCAGGGTGTTTGGGGGTATCCATCATCACCTCAAGTATTTATCATTTCTGTGTTTTGGGAACATTTCCATTCTCTTTCCTAGTTTTGAAATATATGTGCATTATTGTTAACTCTACTTTGCTATCAAATATTGGAAATTATTTCTTCTATCCAGCTGCGTGTTTGTACCCATTAACCAACTTCTCTTTATCCCCTCCAATCCCACCCACACAACCATCCCAGTTTCTGTTGTGTATCATTGTACTATCCAGTTCTATGAGATCAACTTTTTTAGCTGCCACATAGGAGTGATAAGAAGTGATATTTCTTTTTCTGTGCTTGTCTTATTTTACTTAGTATGACGAGATCCAGTATCATTCATGAGGCAGCAAATGAGATGATTTCTTTTTTTTATGGTCAAAGAGTATTCCATTGTATATACACATGTCATTCATCAACTTTATTCATTCATTAACTAATAGGCACTTAGGTTGATTTCATATCTTTCATATTGTGACTAATTCTGTGATAAACATGAGAGTACGTGTATCCCTTTATGAAATGTTTTATTTTTCTTTGGATAAATATCCAGTGGTGGCATTGTTGGATCATATGGTACTGCTAATTTTACTATTTTGAGAAACATCTATATTTTTCCATGGTGGTTATACTGATTTAAATTCCCATCAACAATGTATGAGAGTTCCCTCTTCTCTGGGTCTTCTCCAGCATCTGTTAATTATGTCTTTTTAGTTACCATACTAACTGATATGAGATGATATCTCAGTGTGGTTTTGACTGCATTTTTCAGGTGATTAGTGATGTTGAACATTTTTTCATATTTTTGTTGGTCATTTGTAAATCTTCTTTTGAGAAATGTTTATTCATGTCCTTTAGCCACTTTTTCTTGAATAACTTTTTTTTATTGAATTGAGTTATTTATATATTCTGGATATTAGTATCTTGTCAGATAAATAGTTTGCAAATGTGTTATCCCATTCAACAAGTTGTCTCTTCACTGTATTGATGGTTTTCTTGGCTGTGCAAAAGCTTTTTAGTTCAATACAGTCCCATTTGTCTATTTTTGTTTTTGCTGCCTGTGATAATGAGGTATAAGCTATAAAATATTTATCTAGGTCAATGTCCTGAAATGTTTTCCCTATGCTTTCCTCTAGAAATTTTATAGTTTTGAGTCATATGTGTAAGTCTTTAATCTGTGTTGAGTTTATTTTTGTATCTGGTGAGAAATAGAAGTCCAAATTTTATTTTTCCACATCTGATTATCCAATTTTTCCAGCATTGTTTATTGAAAAGGGTGCCTTTTCCCCAATGTATGTTCTTGGTACTTTTGTTGAAAAACAATTGACTTTAAACAAATGGATTCATTTCTGGATTCCCCATTCTATTCCATTGGAATATGTGTCTGTTTTATCCCAATATTACACTGTTTTGATTAATATTGTGATATGTTTTGAAATCGGATAGTTGTTATCTTTGCTCAGGATACCTTTGGTTTTTTAGGCTCCTTTTAGGTTCCATATAAATTTTAGATTTTTATTTCTATTTCTCTGAAAAAAACTGAAGGCTAAAAACTAATCTATAGACTGTCTTAGTCGATATGATTAATTTAGTAATAAATATTAATTTTTATGATACATAAGTAGGTGATATTTTTGCATTTGTTTGTGTTGTCTTCAAATTCTTTCATCAATGTTTTTGTTCCTCATAGAGGTCTTAATCTTCCTGGTTAAATTCATTTTTAAGTATTTTATTTTATTTTTGTAACTATTGTAAATGGAATTGCCTTCTTGAATTCTTGCCCTCAGCTTGTGTATTATTGCTGTATAAAAACATTACTTTTTTTTAATGTTGATTTTATATCATGCAACTTTACCGAATTTATCTAATACAAAAGATTTTGGTGGAATCTTTTTTTTTCTTAAACTTTTATTTAAAGCTTAACGGTACATGTGCAGGATATGCAAGTTAGTTACATATATAAACATGTGACATGGGGGTTCGTTGTACAGATTAGTTCATCACCCAGGTATTAATTCTGGTATCCATTAGTTATTTTTTTCTGATTATCTCCCTTTTCCTATCTATAATTTTTTCTAAATAGTAGACATATTATCTGTAAAGGGGGATAACTTAAGTTTCTCTTTTTCAACTTGGATGCCTTTTTTTTTCTTTTTTCTTGCCTAATTTCTCCAGCTAGGATATTCAGTGCTATGTTGAAAAGAAGTTGAGAATGTGGGCAACTTTGTCTTGATCCCATTCAATATGATGGTAGCTGTGAGTTTTTCATATAAGCATTTTAACACATTAAGGTATTTATTCTATGTCTAATTTGTTGAGAATTTGTAAAATGAAGGGATGTTGAATTATATCAAATATTTCTTCCTGTATGTATTGCGATGTAGATATTGTTTTCACTCTTCCTTCTGTTGATTTTATGTATTACATTTATTGATTTACATATGTTGAAATACCCTTGTGCACTTGAGATAAATCCCACTTGAAAAAGGTGTATTATCTTTTTGGTGTGCTGTTCAATTCAGTTATTTAGTGTTTTCTTCAGGATTTTTATGTCTATGTTGATCAGAGATATTAATCTGTAGTTTTCTTTTTTTATGTGGTGGTTTTGTTTGATTTTGGTATCAGGGGAATGCGTGCCTCAAAGGAAATTAGGGAGAATTTCTTCTTTGAATTTTCAGAATAGGTTGAGGAGAATAAGTATTAGTTCTATTTTGTAAGTTTAGTAGAATTAAACAGTGAAGCCAGCTAATCCTGGACTTTTTTTTGTAATGAGACTTTTATTGCTGCTAATAACCGCATCACTCATTATTAGTACGTTCAAGTTTTCTATTTCCTCTAAGTTTGGTCTTAGTAGTTTTATTTGTCTAGAAATTTATTTATTTCCTTTAGGTTTTCCAGTTAGTGTATAATTGTTCATGAAAGTCTATGATGATTTTTTTTTTAATTTCTGTGGTTTCATTTGTAATGTCTTCTCTTTAATTTCTGATTTTGTTTATTGGGGTCATCTTTGTTTTTTCTTGGTTAGTGTAGTTAGAAGCTTGTCAATTTATTCACCTTTTCAAAAAAACAAACAATTTTATTTGTCTTTCATATTGTAGGCTCCATTTTGTTTTGTTTTGCTCTTATCTGTCTGATTTATTGTCTTCTGTTAATTTGGGGTTTGGTTTGTTCTTACTCTCAAAGATAATCATTAGATTGTTTCTTTGAAATCTTTCAAATTTTTGATATATATGTATATTGTTATAAATTTCTCTGTTATCAATGCTTTTGCTGATTCACATAGATGTTGGTATGTTGTATTTCAGTTTTTGGTTATTTCACAAACATTTTTTACTTTTTCCTTAATTAATTCCTTGACCTAAAGGATATTCAGGAGCATATTATTTAAATGTTTGTGTATTTGTAGAGTTTTCTAGATGCCTCTCATTATTGATTTCTAGTTTTACCTCATTGTGGTCTGATAAGATACTTGATATAATTTTTATTGTGTCAAATTTTTGAGATTAGCTTCTATCCTAAAATATGATCTATCCTGAAGAATGTTCCATGTAATAATGAGAAAAGTGTGTATTTTGTATCTGTTGGATATTCTGTAAATGACTGTTAGGTACATGTAGTCTAAAGGGCAGTTTAAATCCAATGCTCCCTTTCAAAATTTCTGTCTAGATGGTGAAATGCTGAGAGTGAGATTTTGAAATCTCCAACTATTATTAATTTGGAGTATATCTCTTCCTTTAGCTATAATAATATTAGCTTTATAAATCTGGATGCTTTGGTGTTGGGTGCATATATGTTTGGTATTGCTATATCCTCTTGCTGAATTGATTTATCATTATATAATCATCTTAAAATACCATCATGAAGTACTGAAATTCCTTCTTCTGCTTGATATAGCTGTTGATGAAGATTTCGAGTGTATTTTTGTATTTGATATCATGAATTCTTCAGTTCCAGAATGTATGTTTTATTTCTGTTTTTACATTTTTTCTTATTTATTATTTGAAACAGAGTCTTATTCTGTCACTCAGGCTAGAGTGCAGTGGTGCAATCATGGCTCAGTGCCACCTCAACTTTCTGGACTTAAGTGATCTTCCCACTTTAGCCTCCAGAGTAGCTTGGACTACAGGCACACAGTACCACAGCCAACTAATTTTTGAATTTTTTGTAAAAACAGATTTTGCCATGTTGCTCAAGTTGGTCTTAAACTCTTGAGCTCAAGCCATTCACCTGCCTTGGCTTCCCAATGTGTGCTGGGGTTAGAGGCATGAGCCACTATAGATAGCCCAATTATTTCTTTAATAAATTTCTCAGCCAGTCACATTGGCTCACGCCTGTAATCCCAACACTTTGGGAGGCTGAAACAGGCAGATCACCTGAGGTCAGGAGTTCAAGACCAAACTGGTGAACAGGATGAAACCTTGTCTCTACTAAAAATACAAAAATTAGCCAGGCATGGTGGCACACACTTGTAATCCCAGCTACTTGGGAGGCTGAGATAAGAGAATCACCAGAATCCAGGAGATGGAAGTTTCAGTGAGCCGAGATCATGCCATTGCATTCCACCCTGGGTGACAAGAGAAAAACTCCATCTCAAAAAAAAAAAAATTAATTTATATCCTAAATTGCTTTACTGATTATTTTGTAATTTTTTCTGTATTTTTTTGTATCTCACTAACCTTCATTATTATTTTAATTATTTAATATCATTATTTTAAATGATTTTGGGGAATTTATAAATTTCTTTTTGATTGTAATCTGTTGCTGGAGAACTATTATATTCTTTTTTTTCATGTTTCTTGTGTTCTCACATTGATATCTGTGCATCTGATGAAATTGTCACTTCAGATTTTGAATATGACTTTGGAGGGGAAGACTTTTCTTGAAGATGTGCCTATGGTGTTACTTGAGTAGTGCGCTTTTGTTTCAAATCTGCGTATTTGCAGAAGTGTAGTATCCATAAGATTTCTTCAGTTGTATGTAAAATGTAGTATCCATAAGATTTCTCCAGATGTCTGTGATTTCAACATTTACTTAGGATGCAGCTGTTAGTGGTGAAGTTGGGCAGTGAGTATGGTTTGGGCCATGGCTACAGCAGTTGTAGGACAATCCCCTGTGCTAGTGTTGACAGTGGCTGTGACAACCTGGTGGGCCAATCCCCAGGCCTGCAGGTGTCATGTATGTATTGGAACTATTTGTAGTAGTAGTGATGTGCTGGGTGGGCCTGGCCTGAGGCTCCTGGAAAGAGTGCTCATGTGATGATTGGATTGTGATGAACCGGGGTGAGCAGTCCCCAGGTCTTTGGATGGCATGTTCAGGCCCTGGGATGGTGGAATCAGGTGGAATGGACTCGTCATCAGGCCTCCAGTGGCACTTACCAGTAACTGCTTGTGGTAGGCTGGGATAGGGTAAACCCAAGATCCTTGTAGAATGTTTGGGTAGGACTGATAGTGGCTGAAGCCCTGCTGTTGGAGAGAGCAGTGTTGCTTTCAGTGGCATCATCCATATTCAGGCACCTGGGTAGTGCACACTTCACTTGTGCTTTGGTTTGGTAGCGGCAGCCTGCAGTGACGGCAACTGCAGGCATTTTCGTTTCCCTTTAAAGCATGTAAAAATATGAAATGGCACTGCTGTTGGGGATAGTGGAGCCATTTCCAACGGCTTGTGCTTTAGCCCTGGAGGCAGCAGCCAACCTTGGCAGTGGCTGAAGACGGGAATGTCAATGTGTTTCCAGGAACCTGGAGATGCACTGACTGTTGGACCTATAGGTATGATGCACTCTGATGGGATCTAGGCTCTTAATATGATACCTTTCTGCATCTGCTTAGGACTCCATGGGTGTGTAGGGCCCAACATGAGTCCCCTTTCTGGATCAATCTTTTTGCACAGTCTTCAGGTAGCCCACTTGTATTAGTTTTCCAGCCCACAGTGGCTAGGGACTATCCTGTGGATAGGGTTACATGACTATGGGCTGGAAATGTGGGCCACTGGGGATTTTTTATTTACCATTTTCTTGCAATGCTGAGCATCTCCAGGCTCCCATCAGATCCCTACTGGTACTTGCCTTAGGTGTTTCCTGTTACCTCTCTGCTAAATTCTAGTGTTTTCTCTTAGATGGTCTACTCAAAATGTAATTATCTACTTTCGCTTTTGGTTCTGCTTTGTGAATAAAAAACGAAGTAGCAAAAGCCTGTAGTCAGCCATCTTGAATCCTCTCCTTTCTTTCTCTTCTTCCTGTCTTTCTTCCAATCCTTTCCCTTTTTTTCCCCTCCTTCCATTTTAGATGCTTTATGTTCAATGAACAGAAAGATGACCAGTGTGGCTCAAAGTAGGAGATCAGGTAAAAAATGTAAAGTGTTGGGTAGATCATACAGAGTTTTGAATTTTAGTCAGAGTGTGAGGAGCCATTGAATTGTTTCAAGATTGTTATTCTCTAAATTAGATTTTAAAGGGGAAATCTTTGTGTGTGAATTATAGACAGCAGTAGTGGAAGCAAGAGGTAATTGTTATAATTTAGATGAGAAATACTGATGGATTGAGGTTGTATGGTCGGGGTGAGAAATTGTCATATTTTAGATATTTATGAAGTTAGGGCTAATAGTAGTTGCTGACAGCTCAGATGTGACATACAAGAGAGGCAAGTCAAGGCCTGGGCAACAGGTAAAATTGAATTGTCATTTATAAGGTGCTACATTTTTAGGATATACATGTAGATTAACTTAGACTGAACCATTTAATAAAGTAATTGGTTAAGTATTGGTTTCATTTTGAGAGCTCTGTGAAAAAATCAGTGAGACACTGAGGGAATCAAGAAATAAAAAAATTTAGAGAACCTCATGATGGGAGTAGGGAGGGAATAATTATTTCTAGGAAAGAATAGACTATTTCAAAATGATTTCATGAATATGTGAGAGATAAAAAAATTAATTGAGTGCACAGAATGAGGGCATATTTATGGATAGAAATTCCAGGTATTTATGGATTGAAAAATATGAAAAGTTAGTTCTGGGACACTTACAAGTTTCGTTGCTTGGAGTGGTGGATATATTCTCATCTTTTTTTTTTTCCTCCAGTGGAATCATTCCTATTTCTATTTTCTATTTTTTTTAATTAAATATTTTAAGTTCTTGGGTACATGGACAGAACTTGCAGGATTATTCCATAAGTACACACATGCCACAGTGATTTGCTGCCTCCATCCCCCGTCACCTATATCAGGCATTTCTCCCAATGTTATCCCTCCCCAACCTCCTCACCCCCAACTATGCCTCCCCTAGACCCCCACCCTCCTACAGACCCCAGTGTGTGATGTTCCTCTCCCTGTGTCCATGAGTTCTCATTGTTCAACACACCTACCTATGAGTGAGAACATGCAGTGTTTCTTTTTCTGTTCTTTTGACAGTTTGCTGAGAATGATGGTTTCCAGATTCATCCATGTCCCTGCAAAGGACATGAATTCATCCTTTTTTATGGCTGCATAGTATTCCATGGTGTATATGTGCCACATTTTCTTTGTCCAATCTATCATTGCTGGGCATTTGGGTTGGTTCCAGGTCTTTGCTATTGTAAACAGTGCCGCAATGAACGTTCGTGTGCATGTGTCTTTATAATAGAACAAATTATAATCCTTTGGGCATATGCCCAGTAATGGGATTGCTGGGTCAAATGGCATTTCTATATCTAGATCCTTAAGGAATCACCACACTGCCTTCCACAATGGTTGAACGAATTTACACTCCCACCAATAGTGTAAAAGTGTTACTATTTCTCCACATCCTCTCTAGCATCTATTGTCTCCAAATTTTTTAATGATTGCCATTCTAATTGGAGTAAGATGGTATTCTCATTTCATAGCTTTTATTTTTTTCAGTGTCAGCCAGACCATTGCTTGAAATGTCAATAAGGAAAAGTTCATGAGGTCTTATGATAGAGGAGGAGCAAAATGGTGATTAAGATCAGGAGAGTGAACTGGATGGGTAAAAGCAACAGCTTTGCTAAACAACATCAGAGTCAACTTATTATGAGTGTTCATCAACTTAAATTGACACTAGTCAAAATAGTTTTATGTTTACACACATACATTAAGCTTTTTACATGAAGATATGAAATAGAGAATTAGACTCAGAGTTCTGTCAGTTATGGACAATAGAAACTGTGAGTTTCCAGAGAGATGAAAATGTATTTAAGGGAATAATTAAATAGATAATCTGTTCAATAAAAGTAAATACAAACTAGATAAAAATTGAATTGAGGTCATGGGGAAAATAAGAGTGAAGGAGAAGTCACTACGTTCAATGAATTAAATACGTTAGTGGGTTGAAATTGTTCAGAGTCGTATAACCAGAGTGAATGAGTTGGAGAGGCAGGACATATTCAAAGTATTATAACCAGAATATTGGAATCACCAAAAAATAAAATGGTAATAATATGTTTTTTACAAAGAAGCATAGTACGTTAGTTGTTATGGTACTGGAGAAATGAAAATTAAGATGGCAATTTTTAAATGATGGCAAAAAGCAATGGGTAATATTGTTTACTATTATAAACTTAAAACAAGTGAAGGGGATTTGGGAAAGGTCAAAAATAGTTGTCAGGAAGTGGCAATGAGTAGCAAGGTAGGCACACACCATATCTCTACAAACAGTGTTAGCTTGGGAAAGTAGAAAATTTAGAAAACGACTAAGTAAGATTGAAGAGGACCCAGGCATTCCTAGAGGAGACAGACTGTTATCACTTCATGCAAAAAGGTCAATGAAATATCAGTGAGGAAATTATTGGAAGAAATTTTCATGTTCAGAAATTATTAACTTTAGATTGGAAGGGTGTAAGGTTGAGAAAGGAGTGCCATAGTAAGTCTGTACAAAGTCTATAGGGATGAAAGTTTAGTGATGAGGCATGGGGATGAACCATGACATGGGATTACTGGGCTTTCTGTAAGTCTGAGGGTTATTGAAATAATTTCAGTGATCTCTTAGTAAATGTAAATGTGTGCATAAAAGGATGTCTGTGAGTATTGTCTAAGAAAATGAGGGTAAATTTTTCAAGAGGATATGAATTCTGTGGATGTCCAATTCAAAAAAAGAATTAATGATAGTAAGTCAATAGAAATGGTTGGGTACTGGAAAGATGATTTAGTATATATTGGAATTTTTACCTGAGATGATGCACATTTTCCATAAATAATATTTAAAGACATATCCTATGCTAAAAATCTTAGATTTTTAGAAATATCTAGTCATTTTTTCTCTCTTATATTCATAAGGAAATCTAGATCTGTAGTCTTTTAGAAACAGATTTATAATTGATAGGTTGACTGATGATAGAAATTAAAAATAGTATTGATATCTTATGGTATACTTTAGATAAAATGTAAGGCTTTAATGAGTATTTGCTTATGGAGGATACTGTTCCAACTAAGAATCCCATAAAAGCAGTTACTATCATTTAAAAAAAGTGTGTAACCAAAACTATGTGTTGACCTAATTATAAATGAGTATTTAACTTGTTGCAGAACTATTTTTACTGTTAAAAAATAATTGACTTAATCATTATTTTAAAGCAATTCTTTCTCTCACTTTGGAGGGGTTTGAACTTTCAAATAAACGTTAATTATTATGAGATTTGTAACTATCAATTATTTTACAAATTATGATCCTAGTATCCCTCAGCAATAGATCAGCTTACTGACCACAGCAGACATATGAAAAAATGACAAATTGAAGTGTTATATTTTGTAAAAAGACCTGAATATCAAGCAGAGATTAATGTCTTCAAGGAAAGTTGAGACGAATAATTTTTACACAATGTGAATGATCAATATAGCAACCAGAAATGAGCAATTATTTTGATCGGGAATATCTAAGCTAGTCAAGTAATAAAAAAAAAATAAGAAGTGCTTATATAAATAAAGTAATTTCATGCAGTTAGAGTAACTAAGTCTTCCTTCAGTTTTAATAACCTTAGCGATAGAATTTATTTTGCTTGGTTAAGATGCCTGCTTTCACTTTATCCTTCAAAACAGTACTTGTATGCAACAGTAATTTATATTACTTCATAATAATATCTGCTCCATAGATTTGCTGAATAGATTATGAGCAATGTGTATGGAAAACACTTACTAACATCCTCAATGAATGGCAGCTTTTATTACCATACCCCTCAGACTTTAATACAGGTCACTCTCTGGTGTCATATGTGGTCTGATAATATTGAAGACAGGGAAGGATAGACATTGAGAACACAAGGGACTTTAGAGATAATCATTTCAACCTGTCCATTTTGGCAGAAAATAAACTGAGATTTAAATACAGAATATTTAGGGAACTGTGTTCATTTCTCTATACATTTACTAACTTACAGCAAAAATCTATAGACAATGTAGATTATTTCTCAAGAAAATTAACAGGGATAGGATGTTTAAAACTCATCTCACAAGAGAAAGCGATGTGTTCCACAGCTTGATTTATCACGATTTAGCTAGAGTTAGCAGGTCTAGGTAAATTAAGAATTTTTGGCAATATCTAAGAATGCTTTAGTGCATTTTGCAATTTGGCAAATTGTTAAAAATTATAAGAAAAGAGAGAGACATCTCCCTTCTTAATAAAGAAAAATATTAGTTCTGACTTTGCCCTATATTGCTTGTGGGCATGTGTTTAATTTAGTTGAATTGAACTGAAACAGTCATGGAATATAAAGGAACCAAAAATGTTTCTGTAAGGGGAAAAAATCTAGAAGGCAAGGGAAAACTAACTCTACCATATATTTTAATAAAGAGTATAATTAAGAATTCTGAGAAATAAATTTGTGCTATTATGTATTTATTTATTTATTTTTGAAATCTACATGGTGATGATAATATTTAATTTTATGTCAGTGTGGCTGGATCATGGTGACAAGTTTTTTTGTTAAATGTTATTCTGAATGTGCCGTGAAGGTGTTTTGTTGAAGAGATTAATATGTTTATTGGTGAATTTTGAGTATAGCAGATTGCCTTCATAACATGGGCAGACCTCAGCTGAACAATTGAAATCTTTACTAAACAAAGACCCGTCTCCTCTCTTGGAATAAGAAAGAATTCTGCCAGAAAACTGCCTTTGAAAACCCCCACTGCAGCTCATCCCTGGGTCCCCAGCCTACTGTCCTACTCCACAAAGTTTTTACTTTTAAACTTTCACAATCATGGGAGCCAGTTGTGAAATCAGTAAGTATTTATTTCACAAATAAATATTCATGAAATAAATCCAAATCTTTTTCCTTTTTGTTCTATGCACGCATACACACAACTCTCTCCCCCACACACACACCATTATTCCTGTTTCTTGAGAGTATCCTGATGAAAACAGTGCTAATATTTTTTTCATTAAATTTTAGCAAATAGGAATGGGGGCTGTAATGGTGGTAAACAAATATCACATTAAAGCATTATCTAAACACAAAATCAAAGTCATGGAAACAAAGGATAATTAGAAATGAAGTCAAATAAATACCGTAGTCCATGTTTCTTACTGTGTAGTTTGTAGATTGCAACTGAAAAGCATCTAAATCGGGTTCATTTGGATTCACAGACATGAGATAATTTTCCTGTTGTTTTAAAGGTGATATAGCACACAATGTGACTGCATTTGTGTTAATTTATTACAGTTAAAAAATTAAAACTATTTAAATTTTTTTAAACTGTAATGAGAGCAGTGTGATAAAATATGCCGTATTTGTAGCATGATAGTTAAGAGGGAGGACCTATGCGAAAGCTTATTTGTGAAGCAGGCACGGGGAGCAGTTGAATTTGCCTAACTGAATATCAAGAGTGACTAAACAAGTCTTCTTTTTTTTTTCCCCTATACGCCTCTCACCTATTCAACACTGAGCACACTTGGAGTCTAATATGTTAATGGTAAACAGATTGCAGTTATCCTGGCTTACAATTTCATTCAACTGCTTCTAATTGGAGCCCCAGGCTTGGGTCTCTTACAAACCACATCCTGTACAACACTGCTCTGATAGATAAATAAGTAGAAAAAATGAAAACAAGAAAGGTAGACTGGGTTTTAGGAGATGAGCTGAGAGAATATGACATCCACATAGCCTGGAGCTCATCACTGTGATGAAGGCTGTGAAGAGGTGATAATGCTCCTTGTTCTTCCTGGCAGACAGATTTAGGCAGGTCCTAAAGGCTAGAAGGTAGATTTCAAATTAAATGGCAAACAGTTACCGCAGTACAAAAGTAGTGTTCACTACAGCTCTCTGCACAGAGTGTTGATAACACATGTACCTGTAATGTTGTTCTGTGAAAAGTACCGAACTGGGGAGAGAAAACTCAGGGTAAGCAGGTAGGCAAGTTGAATGAACAAGGAGCTCTGAAACTCGAGGAAGGAGCAGCAAGGCAAACCAGCACACAGAGGGTGTTCTCAGGAAATCTAGGTCGACTCAAAGGTAGAATTTAGAATCAGAGGGCCGCTGGAAACAGGTTATGATATCATTGTTTCTAGCATAGATGACAGTTACACAAATATAGCCCAGTGTGTGCTCAAATTATTTTAAGGATGTGAACATTCTTTTTAAATCTTTCTTGCAGAGTTATTTTACTACGAGAAATTTTGGATTTCTGTGAATTTCACAGTATTTGCTGGTCTGTTTTCCAATTGTAGGTGTTGGGGTGTTTAACATTAGCACCTCAGGCTCTAATAAAAAATCTGTGCAAAAATCGACTATCAGCACGCCAGTTTAAAGTGTACCCTTTTTGTACACATGAATTAATTTAGAGAAATGGTTAACTACATGCCATTCTTCAGTCGTTAGCTGGTTACTAAGTGGACAAGGCAGCAAGAATGACATTGTGTTTGCATTTTTGAGTCATTTTTCTGGGAATCAAGGGAAAATATGATTTAAAGGAGTAAGTTATTTTCGTAGTCTTAATGAAAAATAATTTAAAAAATGTTTTGTGTGTGTACTGGTAGGCAGTGATTATAATTACAGTCATTTGTAGTCTTTAATTTGTAAACTAATTCTAAGTAATTTTTTGAGTACTTATTTCTTTTTTTTTTTTCCACATGTACTCTTCAAGGATTTGGAAATAAGTCACCACCAGAAAGGTTCAGCTCCTGGTTACCGCCTTATGATCCTTAAAATGAAGGAAATTAAATTTCCTTCACATATGTAGTTAAAGTAATGACGGAATTTCTTCCACAAGCTAAATGTATGTGATAAATTGTCTCTCAATTTGGCAATCTATTCTAATTAGTGAATAAACTCTTTCTATTTGTCTTTTATCCTGTGTCTCCTCTATTATGCACGTCAATATGGCATGGTAGTTCTGAGAAAGGAATCTGGAGCAAAAATGTTGGACTTCAAACCTTAGTTCCAGAACTTTCTTTCTAGCTATTTGATCCTGAGCGATTTAATCGTCTCTTTGCTTTAGTATTCTCATCTATAAATTGGGAAGAATAGCAGTACCCAATGCACATGTTTTGTGAACATTAAATAAGTAAACACACACACACTTAGAATAAACTCGGGCACATAGTGAGCACTTTATTATAGACACGGAATTCACTATCATTACTGCAGCCCTTATAATTTACTCTATTTTATCCATTCCATTATCACCTCAGTCAAATCTCCATCATTTTCCCGTTGTTATTCCAACAGCTTCCTACCTAGCATTCTTCTCTATTCTTCACCCACTACAAGTTCATATACAGTTGCCAGCATGAACTTATTAAAACACTAAGCTGGTTATGTCATTATATCATATATCAAAATGTTGAGCTAGTTATAGCCTCAGATTAAAATTATTCAATATTCTTCATCTTCCTCAAAAGGAAGTTAAAATTATTTTTACAACATTTTCAGCACTCTGTGAGTTGGCATCTTCCTGTCACTTTAGCCTCATCTATTTCTACTTGTCATCCTGAACTTTATGTTTTAGTTATATAGAATAATTCATATCTCATTCAATACTCTATTTTTTTCTACGAAACTGCATTTTACAGTATACTTATTTTGCTTTTTATACTGCATTCTTTGACAGTAAAATTCAATTCATCCTTCAAAGCTCAATCATTCATAAAATGTTCTAACCCTCCCTATCCCCATCTATATTTTATGCATTCTGAAGCCCCAATATAAAAGTGTTTTTACTTGTTTAAAGCATTTTTACATTTGGTTGAAGTGATATCTATGTTTCTCAACTAATTTATGAACTATCTCAAAATTATTCTGTATTCTATCTTAAATTTTCAGAATTTACCACATAATAGGTCCTTGATAAATTGTTGTTGTAGTAGTAAATAATGCAATCACTTTAAATATGTACTCTCTTAGACCCTTATACATTTAGAGTATGATCCAAAGCCATTGGTAAAGGCTTTTTACTTTTCGTCCTAGAAAGTACACGGTAACTGTAAGGAAGAACAGAACTTATTATTTTAGATTCCACACACAACTGAGAATGTGTTATTTGTCTTTGTGTGCTTGGATTATTTCACTTAGTGTAATGTTCTCCAGTTCCATGCATGTTGTCCCAAAGTGACAAAATTTATTTCTTTTTAAAGGCTGAATAGTATTCCACTTTGAATAAGTAGGCTTTCCATGTCCATAGGTTCTGCTTTCTTGGATTTAAAAACATGTCTTAAAAATATTTGTAATAATTTTAAAGGGATGGTCATACCTATACATGTATATACATGTACATATATAGACTTTTTTCTAAGCAATGTAGTATAAAAACTATTTAAAAATAATTTATGAGGCATTAGTCATTTAAGTAGTCTAGAGATAATTTAAAGTATAATTATCTTTTATAATTTAAAGTATAATTATCTTTAAATTATCTCTAGCCCACTTAAATAACTAATGCCTTAGGTTGTTATTTAAGGAGTAGAAGGATGCCCTTAGGTTATATGCAAATATAACACCATTTTACCTAAAGGACTTAAACATCTGTAGATTTTGGTATCTGCAGATGTTGGGTGTTCCTGGAATCAGACTCCTAAAAATACCAAGGGACAACTGTAGATACCACAATATCTTTACATTCATCTTTTGATGCATACTTTTAGGCTGATTTTATAACTTGACTATTGTGAACAGAATGGCAATGAAAATGGGAGTATAGATATCTCTTGCCATACTGCTTTTAAATATTTTGGGTAAAAACCTAGAAGTGGAGTTGCTGGACAATATGATAGTTTTGTTTTCAGTTCTTTTGAGGGACTTTCATACTGTTTTCCATAATCTTTGTAAAAATTTACATTACCACAAACAGCACATAAGGGTTCCGTTCTCCACATTCTTGCCACTCTTATCTTTCATGTTTCATGATTACCATTTTGAAGAATATGGTTTTAATTTGGGTTTTCCTAATAGCTGGTGAAGTTGAGCATTGTTTAATATCTCTGTTGGCAATTTGCGTGTTTTCTTTTGAGAAATGTTTGTTCAGATGACTTGCCCATTTTTAAAATTGCATTTTTTTCCTTCAATCAATTTTAAAAATGTTTATTTTTTGTAGATTTATGGGGTACCAGTGCAGTTTGTGTTACGTAGATATATGGCGTAGTGGTAGAGTCTGAGCCTTTATTGTACCCATCCTCCAAATAGTGTACATTGTACCCAATAGGTAGCTTTTCATCTCTCACCCCCCTCCCACCTTCCTACATTTTGAAGTCTCTAATATCTATTTTTCTACTCAGAATGTCCATATGTACTCATTGTTTACTTCCCACTTATAAGTGAGAACATGTAGTTTTAACTTTCTGGTTCTGAGTTATTTCACTTACAACAATAACCCTCAGCTTCATCTACAATGCTGCAATAAGTCATAAATTCATTTTTTATGGTTAAGTAGTATTTCATGGTGTACATAGATCACATTTTCTTTAACCAGTCATTCATTGATGCATTGGTTGATTCTGTAGTTTTGCTGTTGTGAATAGTGCTGCTATTAACATACGAATGTAGGTGTCTTTTCGATATGATTTCTTTTCCTTTGGGTAGATGACTAGCAGTTTCTTTTTTGGCCTGGTGCTCTTTCTGAAACCACAGAAGCTTGCTAAGCCTACACATGTATGACCTAAAAATGCATAGAAATAAGGCCTTCTGGTCCTATCTTCATACAAAGGACAGGAGTTAGTATATAAATGGGCTGGTATTCATTTATAGTAAAAATTCTGAGCACATTTTATAGTTACTCAGAAGCCCTGAGCCGTTGCCCACAGAAAGAACCAGCTATTTGATACATCTATTTTTTGCCTCTTTTATTCACTTGTCCAACACATCTAACTCTCTCACTACTACTTCTTGGGATGCCCTCCTACATAAACCACCTGCAAACAATTCCTGGTGGCACACTTTGCATTTGGGAGGACACAAAAGCAAGATTGCAAACAAGAACACCTAGTAGTAACTGTGATTATTTCCGCTAAATATTATTGAAATTGATTTAACTTTGCTAAGCTGTGTGTAAAGCAATGAACACAACAAACATCATTCCACCTTCTTGGACTTTCTAAAGGAAAAAGAACTTAATTTGTTCAGATAATTAAAGTATGGCTTGGGTGGAATGTGCAAGAGAGTAAATACCTTGGAACCAGGTGGAAGAAATGAGTAGGTCATGATAATACAACGCCTAAAAGACCGTTGATTAGGTATTAGCAAGTATTTCTATAATACGAATTTTATTTTAAAGAGGTACAAGGACATCATTTTATATGGCTGAGAGATGATAGTAGGGTGAAATAGGATAGTATTAGATGTGAAACAAAATGAAACAAAACACAGTAAAGAAGAATTGTTGATGTGGAATTCCAGGGCTTATGGATGAATTTGATGAATTAAGTAGTAGTAAAGCAGGAATTAGAATTGTCTTCTAGGATTGTCGTTTGATCAACAGTGTAGAGAGTGTAGAGTTGTCATAGATGGAATTAGTGAAATTGAGGTTTGGCATGATTTTGAAATCAAGTATCTGCTTTGTGCATGTAAAATCTGAGACATCTGGGAGACATCAATTGTGGATATTAAGAAGCAATTGTATTTATAAGAACAGAGCTAAGGCAAGAAGTCAATTTGCCAAGAATATTCTAAGAAGGAGACAGTTGATACTTGCTTTAAGTTTGCATTGGTTCAAAATAAAGGAAATGGCAATAATCCTAAAAGAATCAGTTCACATTCAGCTAAAATTGATAGTTTCAGTCAGCAGAAACAATAAATTTAGGAAGGTGTTATTTCAGTGACATGAAGGTCAGAAAATAAAATGTTAACTTTTTAAACAATAGATTCTAAATACATCTCTCTAGATTATGTCTTTTCTAGGCAAGAGACTAATGCTACTTCTTTAGGAATGATACAAAACTGCCAATAAATATGACAATTTTACTTTAATAATGTGTTCCATGCAGTCCATTCAGTAAACTCTTATTTTAATATAAAGCAATATGTAAGTATTGATATCAAATGAGTTTTCCCTAGTCTTCACTAAGCAAATGTTGGACAAACATTAAAAAATTTACTAAGAAAAGGTGCCAAATTATTTATCTGTTTCAGAATTATTAAGTTTCCATACATGAAGCTATGATCACAAACCAAATAAGCAAGTTGCCACTCAGACTTTCTATTCCATGGTGAACCTAAATGAAATGAATAGCAATGTCACGTGGAAGAAAGTATAGTCCTGCCAAATCTTGGAGTTGTTCCTGGAAGTCAAAAGTCATGGCTTTTTAAGTAGAAATGGAGTCTGTTCATGTATCTACATCAGTTGTCAGTGCATTAAATTCAGTTCTATTCTTGGGTGAATTTTTCTTCACCAATATATCAGTATTTGCTATTTTGTGAGTATTCACTAAGAAAGGGCATATGAACACAAAGATAGGCACAATAAAAGTAAAAGTAAACCATTTGCAGTATATTCTATCCATTTTTTAAAATATTTGTACATGTTCTTCAGCCATGATCTACAAAAAACATACAGTGTTTACTAATGAAAAGCTATTTCTGATTTCTGAGCGTATGTACGGTTTTCAGCTCATCAGTAAGGCATACAAATAGTGAGAATCGTAGTGAATCTGCTGATCTTCTTATGGCAAAAGGAGTAATGTCAAGTTATCTAAATACACAAAGACATTTTTGCCAATTTTCTTTTATTTTTATTTTAAAATATACAATTAAGTAATTATTGACTGTGGTCACCCTGTTTTGCAATCAAGTAGTAGGTCTTATTCATTCTTTCTACTTTTTTCTTCTGTACCCATTAATCAACACTACCTTTTCCCCAGCCTTCCACTGCCCTTCCCAGACTCTTGTAACCATTCTTCTAGTCTCTTGGTCAATGAGTTCAATTGTTATGATTTTTAGCTCCCATAAAAGGTGAAAATGTGATGCTTGCTTTTCTGTACGTGGCTTATTTCGCTTGACATAATGATTTTCAGTTCCATCCATGTTGTTGCAAACGACTGGATCTCATAATTTTTTGGTTGAATAGTCCTCCATTGTTTATATATACTGTAAATTCCTTATCCAGTAATCTCCTAATGAACACTTAGGTTGCTTTCAATTCTTAAATATTGTAAACAATGCTGCAACAAATATAGGAGTGCAGAAATCTCCTTGGTACACTGACTTTCTTTCTTTTGTTTATATACCTGGCAGTGGATTGCTGGATCCTATGGTAGTTCAATTTTTAGGTTGGGGAAGATCCAAACTGCTCTACATAGTGGCTGTACTAATTTGCATTCCCATCAACAGTGTACAAAGGTTCCTTTTCTCGACATCTTCGCCAGCATTTGTTATTGCCTGTCTTCTGGATATAAGTCGTTTTAAAGGGGTGAGATGATATTTCATTGTTTTGATATGCATTTATCTGATGATCAGTAACGTTGAGCACCTTTTTATGTCTATTTACAATTTGTGAGTCTTCCTTTGAGGAATGTCTCTTAAAATATTTTGCCATTTTTTTGACCAAATTATCAGATTTTTTTTTTCCTGTGGAGTTGTTTGATCTCATATGTTCTGTATTTTAATCTCTTGTTGAATGGGTAGTTTGCAAACACTTTCTCCCATTCTGTGGGTTGTCTCTACACTTTATTGATTCTATCTTTTGCTGTGCAGAAGCTTTTTGATCTGATTTGATTCCATTTGTCATTTTTTGCTTTGATTGCTTGTGCAAGTGGGTTATTATTTGCCTAGACCAAGGTCCGGGAGATTCTCCCCAAAGTTTTCTTATAATAATTTCATACTTTAAGTCTTCAGTCTGTTTTAATTTTTTGTATATGGTAAGAGATAGCGGTTTAGTTTCATTCTTCTGCATATGGATATATAGTTGACCAGCCCATTTATTGAACAGCCTGTCTTTTCCCTACTGTATGTTCTTAGCATCTTTGTCAAAAATAAGTTTGCTGTATATTTGTGAATTTGTTTCTGGGTTCCCCTTTTCTGTTGCTTGGTCTGTGTGTCTGTTTTTATGCCAGTACCTTGCTGTTTTGGTTACTATAGCTGTATAGCATAATTTGAAGTCAGGTAATGTGATTCCTCTAGTTTTTTTTTTTTTTTTTTTTTTAACTTTTATTTTTAACTTCAGGGTTACATGTGCAGGGTGTGCAGGTTTGTTAGATAAGCAAACGTGTACCATGGTTTGCTGCACAGATCATCCCTTCCTTAGGTATGAAGCCCAGCATCCATTCCCTGTTCTTCCTGATGTTCTTGCTTTGGTTAAGATAGCTTTGCATATTCTGACAAACAAAACCATCTGATCTAGGGAGAACTCACTATCAGAAGAGCAGCACTGGGGGAACTGCCCCCCACCCCAATCCTGTTATCTTCTATAAGGCCTCTCCCTCAACATTTGGGGATTATAATTTAAGATGAAATTTGGAAAGTGACTAAAAACCTAATCATATCACCAGTATAAATTCCATTTGGTCATGATAAATGCTTTTTCTAATATATTGTTGAGTTTGGTTTGCTAGCTATTTTGTTGAGTATTTTTGCATCAATATTCATCAGAGATATTAGTGTGTGTCTGTTTTTGATATGTATTTGTCTGCTTTTGCTATCTGGGTAATATTGTTCTCATAAAATGAGTTTGAAAGCGTTTCATACTCTCCTATATATTTTTAAGAGTTTAAATATAATTGATATTGTGATGGTTAATACTGAATGTCAACTTGATTGGACTAAAGGATAGAAAGTATTGATCCTGGGTGTGTCTGTGAGGGGTTGCCAAAGGAGATTAACATTTCTGTCATTGGTCTGGGAAAAGGAGACCCACCCACCCTTAATCTGTGTGGGTACTATCTAATCAGCTGCCAGAATGACCAGAATTTAAAGCAGATAGAAAAATGTGAGAAGGCTAAACTGGCTTAGCCTTCCAGCCTACATCTCTCTCCCATGTTGGAGACTTTCTGCCCTTGAACATCAGACTCCAAGTTCTTCAGCTTTGGGACTCGGACTGGCTTCCTTGCTCCTCAGCTTACAGACAGCCTATTGTTGAACCTTGTTTAATACTACTTAATCAACTTAATCAGTGCACCATCTCTAGGACTTGTCTAATAGTTGCAGGCCTATGGCCTAGACTGCTTTTCAAGTTTACTTGGAGACTTAAACTGCTGTAGCCCTCAGTGGTGAGGTTTAGAAGCTCTCAAGTTTTGTCCGCTTGCACTGGTGATTCCTCTCTGTCTAAGGATGGTTTTTAATGCTCCTCTTTAGCTGGATCTGTTTAGTTTTCTCTCTGCTCCAATAGGACAGCGGTTAGTTGGATGCCTCACAGTCGCAAGATGATCTTTTGAAGATATTAAGGCATGAGATTATATACACATGAGAAAATGTGAGTAAAAGGCAACAGAAGTTATATGTTTATCTGTAAATATTATGAGACATGTATATCTTAGCTCAGAAATCCAGCTTAGAAAACTTAGTAAAATTTTTAACTAGCAGTAAAAATTCTTGGTACAATTTTCAAATTTATTGAGAAAATAATGTCTGTCTTTAATTCCTTAATATACGCCAACATTTTGACACCAACATATAGGAAAATGAAGATATATTTTATTTGAATTAGACAGATTTGCATAAATTTAATATCAGGAGTGTATGAAACTATCTACAATATGACATTAGAAAGATTATCCATTAAGCTGCTCAAAATAAAATTATCAACTTGAAATATTCAAATGATAGAGTAACTTTAGGCTTTTTCCAAAATATAAGGGAAAAAGGAGCATCTAAAACAAAAATAACATCGCCAACTAACTGAAAATGTACTGAAATGGCTACAAGAAGTGCATATAAACTCCTCTTCCCATTTTTATACTTCTGTTTTAATGAGAAGAATCACCTCTGTATCAACAGTTAATTTCTTCACAGATGTCTGAATCACAGTCATTCTGGCATTCTGAGTAAATTTTTAAACGTGTTTACTTTAAGTTATCTGATACATGTGCAGAACATGCCAGTTTGTTACATAGGTGTACATGTGCCATGGTGGTTTGCTGCACCTCTTAACCTGTCATCTAGATTTTAAGCCCTGTATGGATTCGGTATTTGTCCAAATGCTCTCCCTCCCCTTGCCCCCACACCCCAACAGGCCTCACTGTGTAATGTCCCTCACTTTGTGTCCATGTGCTCTCATTGTTCAAATTCCACTTTTTATTGAGAATATGTAGTGTTTGGTCTTCTTTTCCTATGTTAATTTGCTGAGAATTGTGGTTTCTAGCTTCATCCATGTCCCTGCAAATGACATGAACTCACTTATTTTTATGGCCCCATAGTATTCTGTGGTGTATATGTGTCATATTTTCTTTATCTAGACTATCATTGATGAGCATTTGGGTTGGATCCAAGTACTTGCTATTGTAAATAGCGCTGCAACAAACTTATGTGTGGATGTGTTTTTATAATAAAATGATTTATAATTCTTTGGGTATACACCTAGTCATGGGATTGCTGGGTCAAATGGCATTTCTCGTTCTACATCCTTGAGGAATCGCCACACTCTCTTCCACAATGGTTGAACTGATTTACACTTCCACCAAAAGTGTAAAAGTTTGTATTTCTCCACAGCTTCACCAGCATCTGTTGTTTCCTGACTTTTTAATTATTGCCATTCTAACAGGTATAAGATAGTCTCTCATTGTGGTTTTGATTTTCATTTCTCTAATGACCATTGATGACAAGCTTTTTTTTCATAGGTTTGTTGGTCATATAAATGTCTTCTTTTAAAAAGTGTCTGTTCATATCCTTCACCCACTTTTTGATGTTTTTTTTTCTTGTAAATTTGTTTAAGTTTCTTGTAGATTCTGGATATTAGACCTTTGTCAGGTGGGTAGATTGCAAAAATTGTCTCCGATTATCTTGGTTACCTGTTCACACAAATGATAAGTTTGTTTTGCTGTCCAGATGCTGTTTAGTTTAATTAGATTCCATATGTCAATTTTGGCTTTTGTTACAATTGCTTTTGGCATTTTAGTCATGAAGTCTTTGCCCATGCCTGTGTCTTGAGTGGTATTGCCTAGGTTTTCTCTTAGGGTTTTATGGTTTTGGGTTTTACGTTCACGTCTTTAGTCCATTTAGAGTTAATTTTTGTATAGGGTGTAAGGAAGGCATCCAGTTTCAGTTTTCTGCATAGGGTTAGCCAGTTTAGCTAGCACCATTTACTGAATAGAAGATCCTTTCAACCCCTGACTTGAAACCTATTAGAGAGATTTCTTTACTTTCATAATGAAAATCAAGAGTACTAATATCCTCATCTCAAGACACATTATCAGACTAACTTTGCTACTGTGTTTTTGCATATTCCTTCTTACACTTTGCTCTATTTACTTGAATAAATCAGCTTTAATATCTGATTTTTATCCCTGACGCTTTCTTATGTAAATCTTCTCTGTTCTCATAACTCATAAGCTACTTTACATCCACGCTTAAAATAAAGTATTAAGGTCACCAGATTTTACATTTTTGCCCCCATCAGAATTGCAATTGAATTAGTACTTTTCTAATTATTGGGTAAGAATATGTATTTTCTGATACATGTTAAACACACATAGAATAAAAATTAATTTTTTGTCATTATTTATATTTTCTATGCTTGGAATTGTGTCCTGACTACATGAAAAAGGAGTTCAATAAGTAATAGTTAAGAAAATAAATGTTTTACATTTACAATTATCTGTAACTGAATTAGGCTCAGTGCAGTCATAAAATATGCATAAATTGATCACAATGTTGTGAACATATTGATCAACAAAATGATCAATTTCAATATTTAAATAAGCACAAGGGTAATAATTTGATATTACATAATTTATTACTGGAAAATTCCTGATATACAAAGTATAGATTAATCCTTTTACCACGTCTAACTGAATTTTGTAATAGTTACTGACTAGAATTTCAAATCAATTTTTGATTTGAATACTTGATACTTGATGTTATTTTCACTCTAACATTCAAGTATTTAATATGTTAGTCACTTATTTGCTATAATTGTGTTGGTATAAATATTACTCCATAGTCAAAAAGTTGGGTCCTTGATGAAATATGGTAAATGTTACAATTTTTTCATTATTTTTACAACTTATCTCTTGCAATATAGTGACATTCTGAAGGCTAGATGTGAACTGACTCTTGATGACATGAAATAAATTCTAGAAGCAACAGATTTGTTTGCCTATTGTTTTGCCTCTACAACAAGTCTTCTGCATAACAATGGTTATAGTCTATTTACCTGTATCCTTGAGTGGCTTTTTAATCCAGTGAGAAAAAAGGTATTTAAGTAAATGTTTAAACTCTTCAAATTTTGTGGATTAGGAATTTACTCATAATAAATAAAGTATCCAAATATTTTATGGGAAGATGATCATGAGATTTAACTTTTAAAATAAGATTTAACTGTGCTTATCAATTAAAATTTACATATTTCATCATCATACTTCTTTTTTGAAACTATTAATGCTTTAATACATACTGTAGTAACTGATATATTGTTTTAATTGCCATATTTTTATATCAAATCTAATAATTTAATAAAAGTACAGTTCTGGTCTATTTACCTCAATTTTTTTGTATATGAATATATATCCCAGGGATAACTACAGAAAACTAGAAATTAAATTGTACTTATGATTACCTAAATTGAAATCTAATTTATTAGGAATTTAGCAGATTTCTTTCAATATATAATTATCAATATCAGACAGTTAATGATATAATTTGGCTCTGCATCTCCACTAAAATCTCATCTGGAATTGTAATTCCCATGTATCAAGGCAGGGACCTGGTGGAGAATGACAGGGTCATGTGGGCGTTTTTTCCATGCTGTTCTCCTGATAGTGACAGAGTTCTCACAAGATCAGACGGGCTAAAAGTGGAAATTTCCATTATGTTCTCTCTGTGTCCTGACACCATACGAAGAATATTCTTGCTTCCCCCTTGTCTTCTGCCATGATTGTAAGTTCCCTGAGGCCTCTCCAGTCATGGGGAACCGTGAGTCAATTAAACTTCTTTGTTTACAAATTACCGAGCCTCAAGTAGCATCTTTATAGCAGTGTGAAAACAGACTAATACAAGAAACTGGTATGAAGAGTGGGGCACTGCTGTAAAAGTGATCTGAAAATATGGAAGTGACTTTGCAATTGGGTAACAGGCAGAGGTTGGAACATTTTGGAGGGCTCAGAAGAAGACAGGAAGACATGGATACATTTGAAGCTTTCCAGAGACTCGAATGGTTTTGACCATAATGCTGATAGTGATATGGAAAATGAAGTCCAGGCTAAGGTGGTCTCAGATGGAGACAAGCAATAAATTGGGAACTGGATAAAAAGTCACTCTTGCTATGCTTTAATAAACGTTTACTAAACATTTTGCTTGAGAGAAATGATTCAAGGTATCCGGAGGAAGAAATGTCTAAGCAGCAAAACATGAAAGATGTAGCCTAGCTATTTCTAAAAATGTATACTCATATGCATGAAAAAAAGATGGTCTGACATTGGATCTCATATACAAAAAGAAGGCAAAGCATAAAAGTTTGGAAATTTTGCAGCCTGACCAAGTGGTAGAAAAGAAAGACAATTTTCTGAGGAGGAATTCAAACAGGCTGCAGAAATTTGCAAAAGTAATGAGTAACTGAATGTTCATAGCTAAGACAATGCAGAAAATGTCTCCAGGGTATGCCAGACACCTTTACAATTGCCCCTTCCATTACAGGCCCAGAGGCATAGGAGGGAAAAATAATTTTGTGGGCTGTACCCAGGGTCCCATTGCACTGTTCAGTCTTTGGACATTGTACCCTGCACCCCAGCCACTCTAGCTCCAGCTGTTGGGAAAAAAAAAAAAAGAGAGAGAGAGAAAAGGTAAATCTTGGGTCATTCCTTTACGGGATAAAAGCCTCAAGCCTTGGTGGCTTTCACATGATGTTGGGCCTGTGGGTGTGCAGAAGAGAAGAGTTGAGGTTTGGGAGCCTCCACCTAGATTTTAGAGAATGTATGAAAATACCTGAAAGTCCAGGTAGATGTCTGCTGCAGGGGCAGAGCCCTCATGGAGACCCTTCAATAGGGCAATCCATAGGGAAAATGTGGGTTTGGACCCTCTACACATAGTTTTTACTTAGGTACTGCCTAGTGGAGTTGTGAGAAGAGGCCACCATTTTCCAGAAAGCTAGATCCACTGACAGCTTGCACCGTGTACCTGAAAAAGCTGCAGATCCTCAATGCCTGCCCATGAAAACAGCTGCAGGGGCTTTACTCTGCAGAGCCACAGGTGTGGAGCTGCCCAGGCTGTAGCAGCCCACCCCTAGCATCAGAGTGCCATGGATGTGAGACATGAAGTCAAAGGATACTTTAAAGCTTTAAGATTTAATGATTGCCCAGCCAGGTTTTTGACTTGCATGGAGGTTGTGGCCCCCTTTTTTTGACCAATTTCTCCCATTTGGAATGGGAACATTTACCCAATGAATGCACCCCCATTTTCTGTTGGAAATAACTAGTTTTTGATTACAGACTCAGAGTCAGAAGGGACTTGCCCTGTCTTAGATTTTGTATTTGGACTTTTGAGTTAATGCTAGAATAAGTTAAGACTTTGTTGGACTGTTGGAGGGCATGATTGATTTTTAAATGTGAAAAGAACATGAGATATTAGAGGGGCCAGGAGCAGAATAATATGGTATGTCTCTATGTCCCCACGAAAATCTTATCTGGAGTTGCAATCTCCATGTGTCAAGGGAGAGACTCGGTGGGAGGTGTTGGAATCATGAAGGCGGTTCCCCCAAGCTATGGTCATGATAGTGTGCTTGTTCTTATCAGATCCGATAGCTTAAAAGAGGCAGTTTTCCCGGCACACACTCTCTTTCCTGCCACTATTTGAAGAAAGCCCTTGCCTTCCCTTTGCCTTCTGCCATGATTTTAAGTTCCCTGAGACCTCTTCAGCCATGCAGAAATGTGAGTCAATTAAACCTCTTCTGTTTATAAATTACCAGCCTCAAGTAGTTTCTTTATAGCAGTGTGTCAACAAGCTAATACAGTTAACAAATGAACTTCCTTCAAGAGATAGCCAGAATCTGACCATGACTGACTATATCCCATGCTATCATCTTAGTCGAAGCCTGTATCATTTCTTTTGTGAGTTACTACAATCGCCTCTTTATTGATCTCCAAATTCTAATCTTGACTTCCCAAAAGCTACTGTCCAATATTAACTAGAGCAAAAAACAATCTTTAAAGTCAGCTGAAGTCCTCCAAGATCCATACTTTTATTTTTTCCTAGTCTAAGTTTCTGCTATCTGTCGTTCTTTGCTCACTCGTTTTTATTCATTGCTTTTCCTTGATTCCACTTAACATGCTTCTGACTTAGTACTTCTGCTCTCCCCTTTTTCGGGAGTACTCCTCCCCTGCCCATATAGTCTGTATAAACTGTGCTTTTCCTGTAGGTCTCTCAAATATTACCCTCCTGCTCAGGTCATCCCATGTAAATTCCATTCTCCTCTATGTGAGAATCCAGGAGGGAGAAATCCTGCTTTCAGTATTTTTCTCTGCATCAATTACCCCCAACATCATACAAACATACACACAAAGACACACACTTGCTTGTTAGTCTCTGCCAACGTGATTTTAATTTTCAAATGAACAGAATTTTGTTTTCTTCATGGCTATATATACAGCACCTAGAGCAGTGCCTGACACATTGTAGGTATAAAATACAATTTATTAGTGAATGCAGAAATGAATGAATATAAAACAGTCTTTAGATCTAGTTAATTAGGGCTGAATTGATTGGTTTAAAACCAATCAATTAAGAACATGGCAGCAGCAGAAAAAGCCAAAAATATAACACTTGTTAAAACCTGAAATGTGGATAATATTTCATCACATTGGGAATAGTGTGACTATTTCCAATTAAATGATAAAAATAAGTAGATATACTTACATATCTAATAAAACACACATGTACATGTGCATAAAGTTGTGTAGATAAAATAAGAACATAAGTAATTATTAATAGTTAATAAATTTAGTCATCATTCTTACTATTATGTACAATGGAATCATGAAGGGAATCTTAGTGAAACACCTCACCAGATGAAATTTTTTAACTTTAATTATCAAACGTTTGTGTAAACAAGTGTTCGAACACATAAGTAAATGGCAAATAGATTATCGAAAGGAGAAATACAGGTTAGTAACATGTGATTGACAACATTTAGTATAAGAAAATGAAGCAAGGAAAGATAAAATATTAATTGAATAAATAAATACTTTGTCTGAATAATTGGTGTTCTAAAGATCTATTGTAACTTAGTCTTATTTTTTATTATGTTTTATATCCAAATAAATTCTAACATAAAAGTTGGGAGTCATCTAGTAGAGTAATTTCCATTCCATGGATAAGTCTAGGCTAGTGAAATGAAAATCACCTGAGGAACTTGATGAAAATATATATTAGCATGTTCCACTCCTAGAGATTCTAATTAACAGGCCTGAAGTAAAGTCAAGGCTTTAAAAAATTAGCATAAAGCTTCCAAAGAGGTTTAGAAAACTCTGCTATCCGGGTTTGAGAACGAGTAATATTTTTCAGAGATCATAAAGTGGCTGCCAGTGGCCTGATTTGAACAAATAAATATGATTTCTTTGGCCTGTGGAGGGTTTTCTCATGCTTTCAAATTCTATATAAACAGTCACATTTATAGCTTCTTGTGAAAATAAATCTAGCAGCAGAGAATTTGCATTGTTATAGTAATGTGCTAGAACTGTTAGTAACTTCCCCCTTCATATGAGATATTGATTCTTTCATTCATTTATTCAAACTAATATTTATTGATGACATATTCCACGTTATATTATTCTAGTTGCTTAGAAAATTAAAGTAGGCAAAGTAGACAAAAATTCCAGAAGTATTAGGACTCAAATTCTAGTGGGAAAACCAGAAAATAGATAGGGTTTGTTTTTTACAATTGTCCCCATCAGTCACCATAAACTTCAAGACACTGGTCAACATGTTGCTGTCTTTTATCACTACACTTGCATGTCTATATGTTTACAAAGTGTGAAACCTTTCATTTTTATTTTTATATTAGTTAGAGCAGGGATAATTTCTACAATAAGGAAAAAACAAAATATTCAGCACTTAACCCAAAATATTTTGACTTCTTTTTTATGTTACACTTCAACGTGTGTGCTTTTCAAAATTGTAACTTGGGAATTCATCTTCCTCTTATCTTGTGACTTTTAAATCCCCTGAAACTCAGAGATCATCTGTAATCAGTTAGTGGAATGGAAAAGAAAGGTACATTTCTCTCACAATTTTGTAACTATGTCATTCCATGTTCTGGAAGTGTGGCACACCATTTTTCCCCACGTTCCCTGGGTAATAATACATCTCATATTGCATCTAGATGCAAAGGGCCTGGCAGATGAAGTCCCTGCCTGGGCTGCTCTTTTATCCCTATGGATGAAAAAGAAAATCAGAATGTTTGCTGGACAGATAGCTTGTCTTTTCCAAACTGTAAATGTTTAAAAAATGAGATATATACCTAGAAGCCTGAATAGTTCAATAAAACAAGAGGAAACATTTCCTCTCTCTCTTATCTGAGGTTCAATGCAAATAAACAAGTTTTAGTCGGAAAGTTTTTGCGTTCCCTATCTCATTCACTATATTATTGACACCCATTGGCAATTGATTTTTGACTTCTGATCTAGGCCAAACTATGAATTTGGAAGGAAAAAATAATCAGATAAGGAAGTAAAGGTTTTCCTGAAGCCACGAAGTGAATTAACAGTAAGGCCAGGAAATACATGAAATGAGTCTAAGTTGGGTCTTATTTCTTTTATATTTTTGTTCCTCTATATCATGATATGACAACATAAAATATGTAGGAAAGGATGTATATGTGTATACATATATTCTTTTTTATTTTTGTGTTAATAGATGTTTATTTTTATCTTCACAGTATTTCCATTTCTTCTGGTAAGAGTACTACCTTTGGAAACACCACCTTCTACTTTTTATGATTATTTGAAAGCAGTCTATTGGTATACCATGCTATTGTGGGCACAGGGCTGAACATGTGATACAAGTCTGTTAAATCAAAATACATACCCATAGCAAAGATTTGCCCGTGAATTTGCATGTGATTAAAAAGGACGCATCATAGTTCTTCCTGGAGGGAAGAATAAAATAGCGGAAGGATTTTCCGTCCTGTCTACCTTCCCGTCCTCTTGGTAATGGCAAAACATTTTTTGGGATACTTCGATCTCATTTCCTACATTTAAGAAGAAATCTCTCCTCTCCAAATTTGTCAGGGACTGATGATATCTTTTGTCTGAGCTGTGCATATCCCCTGAAAGCATGGAACTGAGACAATAGGAAAGCAGCCTAAAAGAGAAAGAATGAACCTCAGAAAGGCTGTATGCATGTGGTGTAAGGTACATTTCTGTGATTAATGTGAATACTTTGTAAAAGTTTACTTTTGCTGAATGGTCATTCCTGTTGGTGCGTGGGATCTAAGTTATTTATCTTTAAATAACTTGAGATTGCCCACAATCTCAGCCCAAGAAGGCAGCTTGCTGAAGTGGAAACTCCAGAAGCCAGAGAGTACAGCTTGGACCACATAGAAGTGAGAAAAAGAAGTGAAGCCAGAAACAAATTTCCTAAGTCAGAACATTTGACATGACACTACAAGCAATCAACAAATGAGACAGAATTCAAATTTTTGCCACGTGGAGGAAAAAGATAACCTGTATGGATTAAATAAAAACAGCAAAAACTACGACAAAGAAGGACAAAAAGAATGAATACGACAAGAATACGATGTTGTGTGAACTTAAGATAAACCAAGCAAATAGAAGAAAGCTAATCACTATGGTAACATTAGAAAAAAGGGGGTATTTTCTCTTGCTGTCACCTCTGCCCCAGTGGCAGGGAAGATACTTATGGGCTGAAGACCACAGCATGCTCAACGTCTTCCTTCAGCCTAATAGAGTTGCAAGTGTAACTATATGTCTAATTGTCATGTAGGAGGGTTTAGGTTTTAATCTGAGTTTTTCATTTTAAAATATATGAAACAGTGTTATACTCAGTAATAAACTATTTTTGAAGACACTACATTGAGTGTGAAACTGAATTATGCATCCTTACACTTTTGCTTTTATTTTTAGAGCAAGACCTTTTTTTTCCAGAAGATACACCTTGTTTTTTTCTTTTTATAGTACCAGTTGCATTTGAACTTATGGTCATATTTCATGAAAAATGGAACACATCAACATTATACTTTCCAGAAACTCTTAGTTGTCTGACCAGCTCTTCTGGGACTTTTTGGCAGTCTAGTGATTCTCATTATCCTTTCTGGAGCAGTGAGATTTGAGGGAGGGAGTAGGGGTGTCTGACATGAGAAAGGGACTGTGTTCAGTAAAAGACAGCCACTGTTATTTCCGATATCTGCATAGTACTGTTTAGTCTGGCCTATTTTGCTGACTTTTTGCATCACTTATGGTGATTTTCTCTAAGTGGGTACATTTAAAAAAAAAATCCAGTTGTTTCTTTGAGGATTCTTATGAATCAATCAGTGGGACCTGCAAATAACTGAGGATCTAATTTTAACAAAAGGGGCAGAACTGGATATTTGTTGACAAAATTTATTTCTCTGTCTTACAGCTTAATTAGACTAAATTTTTAGTCATCATTGTATTTAGGGGTGACTATGTGGCTGGGTTCTAGGCTGTAGAATGTGATTGAAAATGACACATGGCATTTGTACATTTGGGGCACAAAAAGCCTCCAACACAATTCTGTTTTTTAAATGTCCTGTATGCTGGACAGATTTGGCATATAACAGAGGAACTGAGGAACCTAGAAGATGTTAGAACCACAATACAGAGCAGCATGAGATACTGTAACACTTACGGAAGGCTGCCTACCAAACACCAAACTGAGAAAAGCCACAGAGATTGCTTGTCTCAGTTCTTCTACTCTTTTCAAAAGTAGTTCATATTTTTCCTCCCAGTACTCCTGGGGCCCATAAGAATCACAACATTGTCTAGGCATTTGATTTTAATGCTTAGGCACAGTCAATAGCATGTGAAAATTATTTCCAAATTTATGACCTGCAGGATATTGGTTTCCTATGAACCCACTAACCACCACAAGGGGGCAGAGTTGCCTAAGCCCATCATCAATCAGCTAAACAAAGTGTGCAGCTTTGACCCAGTCAAGATTTAGGCTTCTCTCTGGTGATATGAATTCTTGTTTCTTTACTTCGGATATGTAGCAGATTGGTGTAAAATGTTTGATAGAGGGATACGTCCATTGTCCTTGCTTCTTCGATTTGTTATCCAAAATTTAAATTCAGATAGCAAATGTACCTCATTACTTCAGGAGTCTATATTTCTATTTCTCATTATACAGATATGCATGTATCATTTTATATATTTATGTAGATATATAGAAAATGTGTATTTGCATAAGTATGTACACAGATATGAATATGCATGTGCTGTATATTTTTACATAGTCAATGACTGCAGGTAGAAAGGGCACTGCTTAGTAATTTAAACTTCCCCAACTTCTGAATACACTGTTTTCAAAAGCCTTTAAATTATGTATGTTCACACATGTATGTATATTAAAGGTTTACAAACGCTAGTGCTTCCGCAGGCTTTGATAGGGCAGTTTTTAAAGTGCGCTGTTTGGAATTAGAATTTGTACAAAGCTACGACTCAATGTAGTTGTACCTGTGCAAGCATCTGAACCAAGACACCAGTGACTTGAATTGCAGATCAGTGGCTGAAATGACAGTACTCTAACATTATGTAACACAAGTTCTGACCCATCTGGACCTACTTCTGTATTCACAATTCTGTATGACCAGGTGATAGCAACCACAAAACTGGTAATTATAGAGAGGCAAACGTAGAATTGGGGAAAGAAAAGAGGACAGGAGAGTGAAAAGAGAAGGAAGAAATGAGGGAGGAAGAGGTCAGAAAGGAAGAGGAAGAGGGAAAATATATAAAAAGAAGAGGCAGAAAAAGCAGGAGGAGATTGAGAAGGAGAAGAGGAGAAGGAGGAGAAAGAAGAAGCAGGTAAAATGAAAAAGAAAAGAAGCTAAGGGCAGTGGCAGCATAGGAGGAGAAGTAGGAGGAGGTGAAAAAATGAAGGAGAAATTTTCACCCAAAGCAAGATAGAATACATGGTTTTCTAAGCAGTGCTTAGATGCGGTATAAGAGAAGCATATTGGGAAATAATATGTTAAATATTAACAAGAATGATTTCTTTTTAATTTCCTTGTATATACCCTTTTCTTTACTAATTAAATAAGTATTTACTTCTGTAGGATTTGCATCATTAATAAAGGAATACAAAGCAAAAGAAATGTCAATATTATACTTTTACCTATAAAAATAACTTTTTCAGCCTGGGAGATAGATATACAGAAAGAGATATATCACTATATATAGATTTCCTTATATATATATATATATTTTATATGTAATATTTTTATATGTAAAGTGTATATACATATAAAAATAAAATTTTAATTCATAATTCTCACACTGTTAAAATAACAGGTCTTAACAGATAGTATATCTTTAGAGGCCTACTTAAAATAGCATTGATTATGTTTTTTGGACAAAATTGGAAGAATTTTGAATTCTGTATATTTCATTCTTTGTCAACATGCCATTTTTTTTTTTTTTAGAGACTGAGTTTCGCTCTTGTTACCCAGGCTGGAGTGCAATTGCGCGATCTCGGCTCACCGCAACCTCCGCCTCCTGGGTTCAGGCAATTCTCCTGCCTCAGCCTCCTGAGTGGCTGGAATTACAGGCACGCGCCACCATGCCCAGCTGATTTTTTGTATTTTTAGTAGAGACGGGGTTTCACCATGTTGACCAGGATGGTCTCGATTTCTTGACCTCGTGATCCACCCGCCTCGGCCTCCCAAAGTGCTGGGATTACAGGCGTGAGCCACTGCGCCCGGCCCAACATGCTATTTTTATAAGGTGGAATGACTTGCAAACATTTTGAAAAATTGCCTGAAAAATTCCTGAAATAATGTTTGCTTTTATTTGTTTTTTTTTTTCTTCTTTTGTTACAGCATTTTTGGTGTAGGGATAATAACTCCATCTCTCTTCCATTTTTCTGCTCAAAGCCTTTTTGTAGTGGATCAGACATACCGTCATTCTCAGCAAACTGAGAAAGAACAGAAAATCAAACACCCGCATGTTCTCACTCATAGGCGGGTGTTGAACAGTGAGAACACATGGACACAGAGAGCGGAGCATCACACTTTGGGGTCTGTCGGGGGGGAATTAGGGGAGGGACAGCAGGGGGTGGGGACTTCCGGAGGGATAACATGGGGAGAAATGCCAGATATAGGTGATGGGGAGGAAGGCAGCAAACCACATTGCCATGTGTGTACCTGTGCAACAATCTTGCATGTTCTTCACATGTACCCCCAAACCTAAAACACAATAAAATATATATTTTAAAAAACAAGAAAGACACAGAGGAATCTCTGAAATTATGGTTGTTGCTGAATGATGAGATTGAGGGGTTTTCTGTCCTCATGTTTGTATTTCTTTAACTGCTGGAACATTTTTATAAAAAGATGACATTTTTATATTGTCCTTTTATGAAGACAATAATGCTACAACACTCGAGATGTTAAAATTGCTATTTTGTAGATGGTTGTAGTTTTGATAAAATTGTAGATGTGTTACTATTTTCTTCTCCATTCTTTTCACGCATTGCTAACATTTTCTGCAATGAATATGTATTCGTTCTGAATTTATAAAATCCTATTTTAAGAAAAAAAAAAAAAGCTTGGCTGAAAATGTAAACTAAGGGCAACTCTGGGTCAATTTGGCACTGAACACGGTGGATATTATGAACGAGTAGATGGGGATTGGGAGAATACAGGATCCAAGAAAAGAGTGACATCACAAACCTCCTTTAACCCTTTGTTCTAGCTGTGTATGAGAAATAGAATTTCTAGGAACACCACAATCTTGAATCAAATTTTAATCTGTTAAAGCAAACTTTAATTTTTTTTCATTGTCCTTTTCTTTCAGGAAATTAATATAACTTTCTAAATTACTTTTCTACCTATTTTCTTTCTGTTGTTTCTAGCTTTTGACAAAAACAAAAATTGTGAAAGAGTTAGACATGGCAAAATATTATTGGGTATTTGATTTTATGGAAGTCTGCATACTTCATGGTCCTTGAACTATTTTACAATTTGATATATTCTGGAATTTTGATAGTAATCTAAGTAATTAACTTTCAGAGAAATTAAAATAAATGTTGTCCAAAAAGAGTATAATTTATTCTTGCCTTCCTCTGTGAATGATGCCAGTTAAGTATGTATTAAATTCATTTCAGCATTCTTTATTGCCTATATATTAATATACTCAGATTATTTTTGACGCCTTTCTAGTTCCCTCATTCTTGAGTTATTTAAATAAAGCATTTGGCCTGTGTTCACATTTTATATTTATACAAAAGTTATATTTTTTCCTTTGTCAAATTATCTTTTTTACTGTATCTTATGATCTAGAAAAGACCATCTCTATCAATGTTGGAGGGGGAATGACCTTATGACGGTGAGATTATATGAACATCTTTAATGTGTCTGATTTTCAAATAAGGGTAGTTATTCTGAGCTATCTGTGTTGGTTAATTTTATGTGTCACCTTGACTGAGCTAAACGATGCTCAATCGTTGGTAAATCATTATTTCTGGGTGTGCCTGTCAGTGTGTTTCCAGAATAGATTCGCATTAGAACCAATAGACTGAGTAAAAAAGATATCCTTCACCAATGTGGGTGGGCATTATCCAATCTTTGGAGGTCCTGAATAGAATAAAGCATGGAGGAAGGCGAGATTTATTTCTCCCTGTGAGCTGGGACATCCCCCTTCTTCTGCCCTTAGACATAAGAGATCCTGGTTGCTGGATCTTCAGACTCTGAGACTTACACCAGTGGTCTCCTTGTTTCTCAGGCCTTCAGCCTTAGACTGAATTATATCATCAGTTTCCCTGGGTCTCCAGCTTGCAGACAGCATAGCATGGGACTTCTTGACCTAGATAATAATGAAATATAATTCCCATAATAAATCTCCTCTTAAAAAATAAAAATATACACATTGCATACCTGTATCAAAATATCTCACATACCCTATAAATGTATACACTTACTAGGTACCCACAAAAATTAAAAATAAATAAACATATGTATATATGTTCTATTAACTCTGTTTCTCAGGAGAATACTGACTAATACACTATACAATCAGAAAGACTTCTCTTAGAACTGTTGCCTGAAAAGCAAGAGACATATGCTCAGATAAATATTGTTTTATTTATTAATATATCAAGATTTAATAAACTATGTACTAAATTATTATACTATTTGTACAACTAAAATTTATACTTTAAGACAAATGATGTCATTTTTCATTGAAGAATTGATTTTAGAAAGTATCTTTGACCATTAAAATTACCACATTATGTGATTTGTAATTTCCTCAAAAGTAAAATATTTTATTACTAATTTATACGAACATGTGTTATTATTCTCCTGAACTGTTCTCACAGAGGTGCTTTATTGTGTCAGCTTGAGATAATTTGTCTTTCCAAGAAATTTTACAGTAAGCTAATATTTTGATTGACCAATGTGACAACTCAAAACCATGTTTTTTACACAGTGAATGCTCCCAATGGTACAATGCTCGAAATCAACATCTTTGTACATTAGTTAACTCAGGACTTCTCCCAAGACAGGTACATTTATATTTATATCTATATTTATTCCACTTTGTACATACTTTATATTATCTTGTCTTCTACACTATTATAACTTATTTTCAGGATTACTTGCTATTACTACACTGTTAACTCTTTAAAGGTAAGGGCTGTGAATTTTCTTTGTAACATGAATTCTCAGAAGAGTGGTTGACACAAGATAGTAATAATTTTTGAAGCTGGCTCCTTTGGGATATGGGAAGCTGGGATATGGTATTGTTTGTGACACACAAGAGTGTTTCATCTTCTGAATGAAGTACTAAGAGTTTTAATTCACTGTCTCCCAAAATGAGTCCTTCAAGTTTAATTGATATTTTACCTTCACGTTTCTTTTTGAAGTATCAAAATTTGCTAAGAACATTATGACATTAAACTAAATATTTTATAGACTGTAACACATTGAATATTTTTCTTTATGCTAATATTAGACTCAGGGCAGAGTATGTATAAAATGCTGTACGAAAAAATTTACTGCATACTACCAAATATATATTTCAATATAAAAGCTGACGAAACACTTTCATGTATAGAACTATTTAAGAATAAATTATATCCCAGGAATATGTACTTACTGTGTAAGTCTCATAGTAGAAGTTCTTACATATGCAAGAAGTATCCAGTTCTGTAGTGACTTTCTTCTACTATTTTATATTATTTATTGGTATTACTAATATTAGTTTATTATTATGACTTTTATTTTTTAAATAGCATAAGTAGACTATTTAAATAGCTTAAATGCGATAATTATATATAGAAGAAATAAGATACCCATTTGGAAGCTGTGTATATCAAGCCTCAATAATTTTCTCTATTTGCTTCATAGAATCACATATTCATATATATATATACATATATGATATAAAGCAGACAAGCCAAATAATATTTATTTTCTCCTCACTTATTACATTATCTTCTCTTCCCCTTTCTTCCAACTGTCTCTACATCTGCCAAGTGTTTTAATTTCATAACGTTAGCATTTGTTGTTCCTAGGTAGTTTTCTACATTTTTACTGTCATATATAGATACATATTTTACATCACTTCTTAACATTTTAAACTTTGTGTAAATGATATCATCATTTATATATCCTTTTGCAATTATTTTTCATTTAGACTTGTTTTGAGGTATATCCAAGTTGTTCCATGTAGGGAAGTTTTTGTTTTTAATATTAATATTCATGTTAACTGACTCTATGACAATTTATTTTTTTTATTCTTCCCTTTATTGGCATTGAACTAAGACTTTAAAAATTTTTGATATCAATACTTTAGTGAACATTCATGGGCATGTCTGTTTATGCATATGCATAAACATTTATCAAGTTTATCAAGTTGGGAGTAAAAAAAGCTGTATTATAGGGTATGTACATCTTCAACTTTATTCAAGTTGTCCTATAAGGTTTTATATGTAGCTTCAGTATTTGATGATTTTCCTGTTGGTCCAGATTTTAGTTTACCTTAAAATAACTTTTTGCTATCTGCCTTTATCACGACAAATATAATATTTATTTGTTTCCAGAAGAGTAATCAATGTCTTACATTTCAACCCTTTAGCATAATTCTGCTGGTTTTTGAATTAAAATTAAAAACATGATGTATTATTTTGAAATTACTCTACTTAATAAATGTAAGATAGTGTGGCTGCGTTACGAGACATATATATCTTTGGGCCAGGCGTGGTGGCTTATGCCTGTAATCCCAGCAATTTGGGTGGCAGAGGTGGGCGGATCACGTAAGGTCAGGAGATGGAAACCAGCTTGGCTAGCATGTAAAATCCTGCCTCTACCAGAAATATAAAATTAGCTGGGCGTGGTGGTATGCGCTTGTAATCCCAGCTTTTTGGGAGGCTGAGGCAAGAGAATCCTTTGAATCCCAGAGTCAGAGGTTACAGAGAGATGAAATCACGGCATTGCATTGCAGCCTGGATGACACAGTGAGACTTCATCTATACGTATATACGTATATAGATATATACGTATATATGTATATACGTATATAGATGTGTATATATATATACACACATATACATATATATCTATATATATGTATATATAGATGTGTATATATGTGTACACACATCTATATATATAGATGTGTATATATATGCATCTATAGATATATATATACACACGCACATACATATACACACACACATAGATATACATAGATAAATAAATATATATATATATATATATATATATATATATATATTTATTTATTTATTTGGCTTTCTCTGTCCATAGTGGGATGTCTTTTTTACTGTTTAGAATATATTCATTGGTATGAATAACTATATTAAAAATTTTTTTTTCTAACATAATTTTGAAACAGAGTAAGAGTAGTAAACACTGATTATATTTAGGAAGAAACAAAATTAAATAGTGAGTGATATTAACATGGTTAATCATAACAGTTTAGCCACAAAAATGGAGGAAGAATTGGATGTAAAAATGTTTCAAGTCAGAATTATTAAAGACTGAAATAACCAAGTCATTAAACATTAAAGGCAGAATTTAGAAACATTTCTTAGGCACATTCAATGGTATTGATGGCTCATTATATGGATAAGAAATGTATACGTTTGATGTTATTGTTAATTTTTCTCTGAGAACAAACACTACAGTTAGTCATTTTGAGAAACATCTGTAAGACTACATGGAAGGAGAAAGGCCCCATTTAACATTTTAATATTGGAAATAACAACTGATTTCAATCTTTAGGAAACTAATTTGTTAAATGAAAAAGAATGGATGCTGGGTGGATCAGCAAAGTTGCCCAGCAGAGCTCAGCCCTGATTGCAGGTATACGAGCAAATAAAATCTTTCCTAACTCAAGCAACTCAGTTTTGGGTTGGTTTGTTATTTAGTAATATATCATTGAACCAAAATCCAAGTGAAAAATTCTAAAAAATAGTGTACGCTGCTAAGACAGAGTTAAGATAAGGAGTTCAGATTAGGAAGAAACCAGCATTTAGGGAAGAGCTGATGCCGTTTTAGGAGATAAAATGAGCAAGGGAAGTATTCAGAAAAATAAAATGATAAGTTCTAATGGCAGAATGATAAATATTTCCTACTTTTAAGATGTAAGTAGACCTGAAAGATCCACCAAAATAGATTGAGCACTGTCAATATTTCTAAAAGTTATGAAAACTAAGATAAAATTTGGGTTGATTGTGTAATAGTGAATAATAAATATTTAATTGAATAAAGGTCAAACAGAATCTTTGTTTGCAAATCTACTGATTTTGCAATGAAGAGGTCACCAGGGCCTCTCAAAGTAGCAATTTTAATGAAGTGTTATGAGCAGCATGTGTCATATGCCAGGTTGAGAGGGAAGTGGAGAAACAAAGTGAAAGTGAGTTGCTTGTGTGTATCTACATTTGTGTTTTGGATAGTAAGTTGATCACATTTTAGGTTGACAGTAAAGAAACAGAAGAAAATTGAATGAATAGAGATTTCAGGAGACATAATGGAGGTCAAAGTGAATAATTAATTATGAGCGTAAGTTTGTTCTTATCTTGGAGAAGAGGAAAAGAGAAAACACTTTCTTTTCTAGGAGACTATGGAAGACTTTTAGTCAGAAGTGTTGACTACATACACATGCTACTTTAAAAGAAATGTGAGAAATATTAGTTTGCTATTAGATATACTGTCATGTGCCTTACAACAGACATCCTGTTGGTCAGAAATCTGGCATAGGTCTTAATTGTTCTCAAAGTGCCAAAACACTCCATTCCTTTCTGGAGACTCTAGGGGAAAACACATCTCTTTGACTTGTTCAGCTTCTACATACCTCTCCCGTTCCTTGGCTCATGGCCATCTTCCTTCGTCTTTAATGCCAGGAACAACAAACTTGTTTTCCGTATCATCTATCTGATGTCTCTTCCATGGACACATCTCCCTCTCTGACCCAGCTGGGAAGGGTTCTCAGCCATTGAGAACTGGTGATTAGATTGAGCTTACCCAAGTCGTACAGCTTAATCTCCCCATGTCAAAGTCTTTAATCACATCTGCAAGGATATTTTTGATGGAGAAGTAACAAATTCTTATGTTCTTGAGATTAAAAAGTGTATATTTTTGGGGAGCCATTACTCTGCCTACCATGTATCCTTGCTTGATGATAGGTTAGCTATGTGGTATACTGTGGCATGTCTTTCATCAACATCATATAAAAAGGAGTTACAGTGTAACACTTCTAGGAAAATTATTTAACAGTAAAATAGACTCTAAGGTTTCATATGCCTTTTCTGCTTGATTCTGCACCATCTTGCTCTCTGAAACATGACCAAATAAACTAAGCCTCTGAGAAGAGGGAGATAAATGCCACCAAAGTAAAAGCCAGAAGTTTCTATTCAGTCTCCAAGCAGTCTACATCTGAACATTTTTGTATAAAAGAAAAATAACTCAATCTATTTGTTATTATTTTATTAGTTTGTCTTAATAGCCTTTTGAAAAAATTTCTGACCAATATGCTTTATCAGAATGAAGCTGAGTTGGACATTATAAAAGAGAAGGAACTCTGTTGGTTGCAAAACGGATTTTATTTTAATGATTAAATTAGATTATCTATTCAGTAATCTTATTCCTTGGTAGCACAAAGATTTTTACCAGTTGAACTGACAAACTATACAAATGTGGACAAGTTATCTAAAACTACAATGCAGAGTTGATGTTCTATTAATAGCTTAACTGTAATTAAGCCAACAGTCAGACATCAATATAAATGTCAGTATTATGAGAAAATGGATTTTGCTGCTAGGATAGTATGGTAATAAATTTAATTAGAATTGTAATTGCTTTTTGAATCAGCAAATCTTAACTGCCAGAAAAAATATTAGCATTTTAAATTTGTCACATATACACTCAATTTTATATCTGACTTTTAAAAAATTATATTTTCATGTAGAATATCCAATAAATTGCCTAATATGAGAAAATATTGATAATACTAAAGGAAGTAAAAGATCTTTGAGAGTTTAAAATAAAAGCTAAAAATATTACTCGGGTTAATCAAAGCATCAACTATCTTTACATTGTTCTTTCTGCATGATTCTCTCTAGAGTACAACAGTCTAAAGTTTTACATTTATATTTCACTTCAGACTGTTTCACATTTAAAAAAGATGCCAAGTCACATAGTCATTGGTACAACCAAATTATTTTCGATTACTTTTAGAGAAATTAAGATTATTGAATCAAAAAATCACACGTTCGAGCTTATTTATCACATTTTTGAAAAATGCATTTTTGTTTACTTTAGATATGATATCAATTCCTAGTAGTATGTGCTCTGTGAGCCATTTCTATTCCTTATATTATGTCTTGCTACATTGCACACACAATGAATATCACCTGTCCTGATAATATTGGTCTAGTAGCACTCTTATTTTGTTATGCATTAGTGAATAGATAATTCAACTTGTGGCTTAGTTTGTTCATGTATTTTAATTTATCTCTTTTACAGATGAAATTTATAAGTATTAGATGTTATGGCTATGTTCATATCATGTAACACACTAAGCACATTCTTAAGAATATGCCCAATTTTGTGGTCGTTAATTTTTAAAACGGTATATCAAAATTGGGAGGAAATACCTAAATTATTTTTAATGCTACTGTAGTGGATTGAATGATGCTTCAACCCCCAAACTAAAGATGTGGATGCAACCAAATACTTGGAATCTGTGAATGTTACCATATTAGGAAAAATTTGAGAACATATAGAAAAGGAAAAGCAATTAAAAACAACAACAACACCAAAACACTGAGAACCAGAGGAGAAGACACTGTGAAAATAGAAACCTATATTACAATGATGCATCTACAATCTGAAAAATGCCAGGGACTACCACCAGCCACCAGAAGCTAGGAGAGAGGCCTGGAACAGATTCTTCTCCAGAGCTTCTAGAGGGAGCATATTCCTGCCAACAATTTGATTTTGTAATCCTGATCTCCAAAAGAGTAAAAAAATATTATTTTTATTATTTGAATTTATTTAGTTCATGGTGATTTATTACAGCAGCCACAGAAAATAATAATACATCTATCATTTGCCAATTACTTTTAATTCTTAAGTACTATTTTTCAGTTCGTAGTTTTTCAAATCAATTTGCTAAAACTAATATTTGGTTTCATTTTACTAACTAAAAATCATATATAAAGGTTGTCTTAAATTCAGAGAGGTGGAGAATTTAATATATACCCTTTGTTTCAGTCCCTTGGATCTACCACTATAATGAAAATAAAGGATCAAGAGAATGGGACAGAAATAATGAGATCCTACCATTTGCAATAACATGAATGGAAATGAAGGGCATTATGTTAAGTGAAATAAGCCAGGCTCAGAAAAATAAACTTTGTATGTTCCCACCTATTTGTGGGGGCTAATAATTAAAACAGCTGTCATGGATATAAGGAATAGAATGGTTACCAGAGGATGGGATGGGTACTGGTGTAGGGGTGGGGCAGGACAGGAGTGAGAATGGTTAATGGGTACAAATGGGTAAATAGAATGAATAAGATCTGTTGTTTGATTGTACAGCAGGATGACTACAGTCAACAGTAATTTATGACATATTTTAAAACATTATACATTTATAATTGGAATGTTTGTGACACATATAAATGGCAAATGCTTGAGGTGATGAATGCCCCATTTATGCTGATTTGATTATTACGCCTTATATGTCTATATCAAAATATATCATGTGCCTCATATATATATATATATATATATATGTAAGTATGTTTAGGTATACACATATATCTATACATACACCTATACCATTTTACTTAAGACAAATTTTGGAAATTGTAAAGTACAACAAAAATAAGCCTCATTGACTTAGCAGAAAAGAGAAAGTTGAATCCTAGGTCATCAATGAGATCATTGAAAAGCGATCCGAATCTTACATGAGAATGAACCACAAATACAGGAGATTGGTAGAATGTATCTTTACAAACATGACATAATTCCCTTTCTCAATCCCTGAGATTCTTTTTCCTTCTCTGGAGAGTATAGTAACTAACTGTCCCTTCCTTCAAATGCATGCATGCACACTAGCAGAAGACTAGAGATTTATTCTCTGAAGGAGGAAAAAGAGAAATTGTCTCTGCTAGAGATATCTAAGTCTTGTAGTAGGAGGAGATAGACTGGACAGGGAAAATGTGGCACATATATACCATGGAATACTATGCAGCCATAAAAAATGATGAGTTCGTGTCCTTTGTAGGGACATGGATGAACCTGGAAACCATCATTCACAGCAAATCAAACACTGCATGTTCTTACTCACAGGCGGGTGTTGAACAATGAGAACACATGGACACAGGGAGGGGAGCATAACACACTGGGATCTGTTGGGGGGAACAGCGGTGGGTGGGGAGTTGGGGAGGGATAACATGGGGAGAAATGTCAGATATAGGTGATGGGGAGGAATGCAGCAAACCACATTGCCATGTATGTACCTATGCAACAATCCTGCATGTTCTTCACACATACCACAAAACCCAAAATGCAATAAAATATATATTAAAAAAAAGAAAACTGGAGAATTTGAGAAAAAATTTAGTGACTACATATTGTGATCTCCATGTTTCTTTCTGATCTTGGTTCTCAGCAAGTTAAATAGTATTCTCTAAGAAAAGTCTAGAAAATTTATCTCTGGGTATTTGGACCAAATAAAGAACAAAGATCTAAAAATACTGACATCAGTAATTCCCCATCCGAATAGCCCAACCAGTTCTCTCCACAGTGAAACCCATGGTCAATAAACCATCTTCTCAATACAAAGGCCCTTTACTTAATTTCTAGTGTTTCCTTCTTTAATGTAAGAAGACAGATAAAAATAATGACATACTGAAGAAAACTACCAGTGTGAAAGAGAAAAATCAAAGCATTATTTAACATAAGCAACTTGTGGCAAAATAAAACTATACATGGAGAATGACACTATATATCCTAGTCACATTTATATCCTAAGAAAAATAGAAAGATATTAAAAGTATTAAAAATATTATAGAATTAATTTTTAAAATGAATATAAAGCAGGAAAGCAATTTTGGTAATTAACACTTTCTTAACAAAAATGAGAATCTCTCTAAAGCTGCAAAATATATTTGAGAATAAACCATTAAATTACAAGCACGTGCATACACACATACACACACATACAGAGAGAATGGAAAATGAGAGAAAAAATATTTTAAAAACAGAAAAAATAGTGATTTAGGTCTGACATCTAACCCATAAATACTGAAGATCCAGGACGAAGGAACAGAAAAAGAGAGGAAAGTCATTGAATAAATAATTCAATATATGTCATAAAATCGTGAAATTTAGATTTTCCAGTTTAAAGCATTCAATGGATTATCCAGCAAAATGATTAAAAGTAGGCTAATACCAACTCATATTATCAAAAATTTTCATAATTTTGGGAATAAACAATGCTAAAATATTAAATTGGAGAAGACTGCATGAAATAATCAAGAATCAACAAGTCATTGAATTTTTAAGAGATAATACTGAAAACTAGGAGATAATGGAACAAAGACTTAAACATTAGAAATTTATTTCTAACCTAGAATTCTATTTACAGCTACATTATTAATTCCATTAGAGCAGAATAAAAGTGCTGTCTTACATATAAGATCTCAAAAGCTTTACCAGCATAAATCCTTTTTCAAGAACGTTTATTTCAGAGTGTATTAGTCTGTTCTCATGCTGCCAATAAAGACATACCAAGACTGGTCATTTATAAAGGAAAGAGGTTTAATTGACTCACAGTTAGCATGGCTTCAGAGGCCTCAGGAAACTTACAATTATGGTGAATGAGGAAACATGCACATCCTTCTTCACATGGTGGCAGGAAGGAAACAAATTAGCAAAAGAGGGAAAACCCCCATATGAAACCATCAGATTTCATGAGAACTCACTCACTATCATGAGAACAGCCTGATCATCCCCATGATTCAATTACCTCCCATGGGGTCCCTCCCATGACATGTGAGGATTATGGGAACTAAAATTCAAGATGATATTTGAGTGGGGACAGAGCTAAACAATATCATTGCACTCCTGGCTCCTTCCAAATCTCATGTCCTCATATTCCAAAACACAATTGTGCCTTTCCAATTGTCCCCCAAAGTCTTAATTCATTCCAGCATTAACCCAAAAGTCCAAGTACAAAGTTTTATCTGAGATAAGGCAAGTCCCTCCTACCTATGAGCCTGTAAAATCAACAACAAGTTAGTTGCTTTCTAGATACAATGAAGGTACAGGTATTGGGTAAATACACCTGTTCCAAATGGGATAAAATATCCAAAACAAAGATGTTTTAGGCCCCATCCATCAAGTCTGAAATCTAACAAGGCAGTACTTAAGTCTTAAAGCTCCAAAATAATCTCCCTTAACTCCTTTTCTCACATCCAGATCACACTGATGCAAGAGGTGGGCTCCCATGTTCTTGGGCAGCTCCATCCCTGTGGCTTTGCAGGGTACAGCCCACCCTTGTGGATGCTTTCACAGGCAGACATTGAGTGTCTGTGGCTTTCCCAGGTACATGGTGAAAGATGTTGGTGGATCGACCATTCTGGAGTGTGGAAGATGGTAGCCCTCTTCTCACAGCTCTACCAGGCAGTGCCCCAGTAGGGAACTCTCTGTGGGGCTCTGATCCCACATTTCCTTTCCACGGCCCCCTAGCAGAGGTTCTCTGTGAAGGCTCTGCTCCTGCAGCAACTCCTGCCTGGACATCAAGGCATTTCCGTACATCCTTTGAAATCTAGGCAGAGGTTCCCAAACCTCAATTCTTGACTTCTATGCATGCAAAGGGCCAGCAGCATTTGTAAGCCATTCCAAGGCTTGGGGCTTATATCCTCTGAAGCAATGGCCTTAGATGTAAGTTGGCCCATTTTAGCCATGACTGGAGCTGAAACAGCTGGGACGTAGGGCACCATGTGCTGAAGCTGCATAGAGTAGGGGGCCTTAGGCCCAGTCCAGGAAACCATTTATCACTTTTAGGCCTCCAAGCCTGTGATGGGAACAGCTGTTGTGAAGGTCTCTGACATGCTGTGGAGACATTTTCCCATTGTCTTGGAGATTAACATTCTGCTCCTTGTTACTTATGCAAATTTCTGAAACAGGCTTGAATTTCTTCCCTCCAAAATGGGGTTTTCTTTTCTATCACATCAGCAGGCTGAAAATTATCCAACTTTTATGTTCTTCTTCCTCTTGAATGCTTGGCCACTTAGAAATTGTCTTCACCAGATACCTTAAATCATCTCTCACAAGTTCAAAGTTCCACAGATCTCTAGGGAAGGGGCAAAATGCCCCCAGTCTCTTTGCATAGCGAGAATGACCTTACTGCTGTTCCCCCAAGTTTTCTCACCTCCGTCTGTGGCCACCTCAGCCTGGACTGTATTATTCATATCGCCATCAACATTGTGGCCAAAGCCATTTGCCAAGTCTCTAGGAAGTCCCAAACTTTCCCACATCTTCCTGTCTTCTGAGCTCTCCAAGTATCTAGAAAGCTCCAAACTTTCCCACATTTTCCTGTCTTCTTCTGAGCCCTCCAAACTGTTCCAACGTATGCCTGTTACCTTGTTCTAAAAGTTGTTTCCACATTTTCAGGTATCTTTATAGCAGTGTCCCACTACCTAGTACCAGTTTACTGTATTAGTTTACTCTCATGCTGCTAATAAAGACATACCCTACACTGGGAAATTTATAAAGGAAAGTGTTTAATTGACTCACAGTGCAGCATGGCTGGGGATGCCTCAGGAAACTTACAATCATGGCAGAATGGGAAACAAACACATATTTCTTTACGTGTTGGCAGGAAGAAGATGAATGTGTGTAAGGGGGGAAAGCCCCTTATAAAACAATCAGATCTTGAGAACTCACTCACTATCACAAGAACAGCATGGAGGTACCTGCCACCCAGACTCAATTACCTCCCATCAGGTCCCTCTCATGACACGTGGAAATTATGGGAACTACAATTCAAGATGAGATTTGGGTGAGTACACAGCCAAACCATGTCATGGAGATATTCCAAAAAATTCGAGGGTAAATGAAAAGAGGATGACATAGGATTCAGAATGCAGGAGAGGTATTTAAATGTTCCCTGGGATAAAGATTAAGAAAAAGTTAGATGAGAGCTATGCCCCAAAAAGTATATTTTTTTAGGATGAATATTTCAGATGATACCAGGTCCAAGAAAAAAACATTGAGAAATGCCTTTTGCATTTCAACATATTGAAAGTAGATTTTGATAACTGCATGAAAAAAGTATTTGTGAGTGAATTTATAATGAGTACAATAAAGACTAAGCAAAGGCAAAATAAGAAAACTATTCATTTTAGGAAAAACAAGTTGATCAAGAAATACTTGGATAGTTGACTACTATAGGGTTGGGTTGAAAATGACACATATTTAGTCTTAATGCAAACAATGAATAATATTCAACATAAAATATGAATGAATATAAAATCATACACAAATAAAAATAATAAAATAACTACTTTTATGAGCTATAAATTCTATATATACAAGTGTGTGTGAATACGGATGTGTGACTATGAATGGGTCTGATGGATTTGGTGATGCAGTACAATATATCACACAGATAAATGCTTATCTTCCATAGCAGGACATGAAAACATTTCTAAAGCTAATAGTTTTAAGCAGCTGTTAGATGATCATATTGTTTAAATGAACGAGGTAAAACAAAAGAAAACCAACAACAGATAAAAAAGTGGAGAGTAGTTGGCTGTGAGGCATCAAAATGGCGCTACGTGGGGCACAGAGAGTGTTTTATGCTATGCGTGGAGAGCATACTCTAAGGTGGCCCATCTCCTTGCATTCATGATCTTAAGTAATCTCCTCTCCAGAGTATGGGCAAAGTGTGTGACTTGCTTATAACTAGTACAATGAAAGTTATGGGAATGCCATTTTTATGATGTTACTTAACATTAAACCTGTGTTGCTGGTAGACATTCCCTCTCCATGGCTTTCTTTGAGGAATAAAAAAGTCATGTTGGGAAGACTCATGTGTCAAGTTGTTGAGGGCACTTCCTAGCTGATGGCTAGCAAGACAGTGAAGCCCCCAATCTAAAAACTCATGAGAACGTAAATATTGCTGTGTCAGGCTAGGTATTGCTAATGCAAGCATCCATAACAACGGTTTTGCACTTACTGCGTGGTTAAGTTAAATTTTAAAAGCTGATAGAGCAAATGTCCTTATACAAAGCCTGTACTGAAGCAAAAGCTCACCAAGAGTTTCACCGAGGCTTTTCCTGGGCCTTGAAGCATGGCAGACTAATGAAGGAATTCTTAACAGGACCAGTTTAGGATTAAACAAGTTTTACAAAAGGTCTGAAGAAACTCCTCAGACCTCCACAAACAAGTTTTTTGGGGTCTGAAAGAACTCCCCAAACTTCCATGATTTAGCAGGAGAAAAGATAAAGTTAATCGCCCCAGCACCTGGACCCATTTAGATTAGGTAAATTTACTGAGGCTCCAGAGGAAGTCTTCAGAACTAAGATCTTAGTTACAGATTAGAAGTTAATCACTTCTGTCTTTATATGAATGCACACTTACAGGTAGACATATAGTTTAGAAGGTATATAAGCTCTGGAAAACTTTGTAATTTTGAGTTGGCCTGGTGATGTTTTCCAGGCCTCCTCCCTGTACCTGGTTGCAGAAATAAACTCCCATCTTTCCCAGTTCATTTTCATCTCATTACTGGGTGGTGAGAACAAGCAGCCCGAAACTTGGTTTGGTCTAGATTACCAATAATAACTTAAAATTGTGAGAGGATCATTCCCCAGTAAAGCCTTTAGGGGAGACCATAACCTCAGTCAACATCTTTAGTGCAGCCTCGCTGGCCCCTTAGCAGAGGAGGATCCAGATAATCTGTGGCCTGACTCTTGCCTCACAGAAACTGTGAGATAATAAATGTGTTTTGTCTTAAGCCATCAAAGTTGTGGTAATCTAACAAAACACATAAAAAATAATAAAGCACTAGGCCTTGATGAATAATTTGATTTTTAAATAGTGTGTATAAAGTACTTTGATAATAATTAAAACTAAAAGAAGACACAACTTTTTTTTGTTGTTGTTGTTTTTTTTTTTGAGACAGAGTTTTGCTGTTGTTAGCCAGGCTGGAGTGCAATGGCGCGATCTCAGCTCACTGCAATCTCCGCCTCCTGGGTTCAAGCAATTCTCCTGCCTCAGCCTCCCGAGTAGCTGGGACTACAGGTGCGCACCACCATGCTCAGCTAACTTTTGTATTTTTAGTAGAGACGGGGTTTCACCATGTTGACCAGGATGATCTGGATCTCTTGACCTCACGATCCACCCGCCTGGGCCTCCCAAAGTGCTGGGATTGTAGGTGTGAGCCACTGCGCGCAGTAGACACAACTTCTTAATACAAACAGCATGGTATACAACTTTCCAGATCCCTTTAGATATGTTTTCCCTAGATTATATTTTGAGCCAAGGTGTCAAAGATTAGTCAGGGCAGCCTAATAAGGATGGAAATACAATTTATGTAGAGTAGTTGTGTGTTTACGTTATATTATTTGCTTATGCCTTCCCCAGTATTCTTAGTGTAGCTATAAATAAATAAGTTTCTATTCATTTCATAGGTTATTTTTTTATGACATGAACAATCCTCATTGTTATCTTAATTATTCCAGCAGTGATCATTCCAAAGGCTATTTTTTTCTTGATGTGGAAATTACAAAGGCAAACTTTCCTGTGTATATCTCAGCTTATTTCAAAAGCAATTATTTTGAAATTTATTTTTACAAAATTTCTATCTCCTGAAGATCAAAGAAAACAAAAAGACAGAAAAGGCAGCTTTTGTAGCACAGAGTTTAAACCAATTAGTAAGCAGGAAAATGTTATATGAATGGAGATCAACAATTAGCTAACAAAAATTTACTAAGTGCCCAACAAAGATCAAGCATTGTTATACAATCTTAAGATGAACAAAACAAAACCAACAGAAGGTCTTGTTTTTATGGAGCTTTTATTCTCTTTTATTGATTAAACTAAAATAAAAAATACTAGGAAAATTATATTGTGAATCTTATACAAAGGAAATATTAAGGCAAAAATCACGAATTTCTATTGGTGTTGTTTTTTTATTGCTAAATGGAAAATATGCTGTATGAGATTTTTTGTCCCACTCAGTACTTCCCTATTATCTTCAATGATTAATAATAAAAACAATAAATGCTAAGAATTATGGGCTCTTTCCTTCCTTTAAGCCCTGTGATATGAATTTTGTGCATGTATTAGTTTATTTAACCTCACAACTACTCTATGAAGTAGTTAGAACTTTATGTCTATTTTTCTTATGAGAAACTAATGTTTAGATGCACTGAAGCAAGTTGTTCTTACTACCTACTTTGTAACTTTTTAACTTAAATTTCATTTTGTCTGTTATTAGTACAGTCACACCTGCATTCTTACGGTTACCTTCTGCATGGAATGCCATTTTTCATCCTTTCACTGTTAGCTTGTTTGTTTCTTTGCAACAGGTTATTTTTTTATTCATAATGCCAATCTCTGCCTTTCATTTGGAGAATTTAATCCATTTAACTTTAAAGTAATTATAAATAAGGAAAGGAATCACTTCGTCATGTTGTTATTTATTTTTATTTGCCTTATAGTTTTTATATCTCATTTCCTGTATTGCTATCTCTTTTGTTTTTAATGTTTTACAGCAAAACATTTAAATTCATTTTTATTTTCTTTTTTGTATATTCTTTGTTTTATGTTACTCTAGGAATTATATTTAACATCCAATTATAAACAATTCTAATTTGAATTAGTATCAACTTCAATAACATACAGAAGATCTGCTTATTTACACATCTGCCCAACTTTTTCAGTTGCTGATGTCACAAAATTATATCTTTGTGTATTGTGTGTTGAAAACATAAATTAACAGGTGTTTATTTATGCATGAATCTCTAGAATTATGTAAACAAAAGGTAGCAATAAAAGTTATTGTTTCAATAATACTGGTTTTTATAATTGCTCTTATATTTATCTTTACTGAGATCTTTATTTACTCATGTTATTATGAGTTACTAGCCAGTGTCTTTTCATTTCAACCTGCAGGACTCCCTTTAGGATTTCTTTCAGAGCAGGTCTGGTAGTAACAAATTCCTTCAGCTTCGGATTTTGTGGAAATATGCTAATTTCTCTCTGACTTTTGAAAGATGATTTTTATGCATATAGGAATCCTGGTTGACAGATTTTGTTTTTTGTTTTTTGTTTTTTGTTTTTTTTTCTTTAGGACTTTATATATGCCAGTCCACTGTCTTCTGGCCAGCCAAGGTTTCAAATGAGAAATCTGCTGATAATCATTTTGAGGAGTCCTTGGTGTGTGATATGTTACTATTTCTCACTTTGACTTTGGTTTTCAACAGTTTGATTAAATGTGTCTTGTTATGGGCATCTTAGAATTCATCGTATTCAGAATGTGTAGACTTTCCTGGGTGCTTGTACTCCTAACTGATCAAATTTTGAAAAAATTCTTCCATTATTTCTCCAAATACTCTCTATTTCTTGCTTTTTTTTCCTGGAATTCTCACAATGCTTAAACAAGTTTGCTTGAGGAAGTCTTCGTGTTTGTTGCTTTTCTTCAATATTGTTTTCTTTTTATTCCTCAAACATGAACATTCAATTGTTCTATCTTCAAGTTAGCTGATATTTTATTTTCCCTACTCTTTTCTGGCTTTTTTCCTTGAAATTTAATTTTAGATTCAATAGGCAGATGTGCAAGTTTGTTACTTGTATATATTGTGTGATGCTGAGGTTTGGGGATACAAATGATCTCATTACTCAGGTACTGAGCATGGTACCCAAGTATATCTGCCTTTGAATTCCTCTAGCTAACTTGTTTATTTGAGTTATTGTTATTTTCAGTTGTATTTTTTGTCAGTTTTAAAAGCTTTTTATGTTTTTACTAGTATTTCCATTTTGTTCATGCACAATTTTCTTCCATGGCATTCTCTATGTATTTTTTTTTTTTAATTTCTTTGATTACCTTTAAGGTAACTACTATAAAAGTCTCTGGCTGGACCGGGCGCGGTGGCTCAAGCCTGTAATCCCAGCACTTTGGGAGGCCGAGGCGGGTGGATCACGAGGTCAAGAGATCGAGGCCATCCTGGTCAACACGGTGAAACCCCGTCTCTACTAAAAATACAAAAAATTAGCTGGGCATGGTGGTGCGTGCCTGTAATCCCAGCTACTCAGGAGGCTGAGGCAGGAGAATTGCCTGAACCCAGGAGGCGGAGGTTGCGGTGAGCCGAGATCGCGCCATTGCACTCCAGCCTCGGTAACATGAGTGAAACTCTGTCTCAAAATAAATAAATAAATAAATAAATAAATAAATAAATAATAAAAATAAAAATAAAAAGTCTCTGGCTAATATGTCTGCTATCTGGCTTTTCTCAGTGATAGTTTCCATTTTTCTTATCTTTTCTTTTGAATGGGCTATACATTTCTGTTTCTTTTTGTGCCTTCTGATTTTGTTGTTATTGTTGAAAGATAAAAAATTCAAACTAATAATGTAACTACGGAAATGAGATTCTGTTCCTTCTAGGTTTTCTGAGTTTTTTTTTTTTTTTTTTCAGTTTGTTTGGTTTTGATTTAGTTTTGATTGTTAGAGGCTGTCTCTGTGCCAATGTGTGGACTTAAGATCTTCTCAGGTCTTTTCTTATACTGTTTGTTTCCTGTTCATGCATAATGACCTTCTAATTTCTAATTCAAATGCAGTATTTTGGAATGTCTTAGTCTTTAACGCTTGGCTCACCAAACAGGAAAAGGCGTAACAGGAAGGAAAAGGGTAGAACATGGCACTTGAACGCTTCTGGATATTGTTTTAGCTTCAGAGGAAGGTGCTTGCAATGAGGGGACGGCAGTGTGAATGCGTGCAGCAATGGCCGCCTGCCTGTGTCAGCCTCCACAGTCAGATGCAGAACTCAATGATGAAAATACAAATCCTTTATAGATGTAGAACAGAATTTTGTTTTCCACTTAGGTTTCTACAAGCTGCATGTAAGTTTCTCCAGAAACACATGCATGGCTGCTTGCCATCAAGCTGTGGGTAGGGAATGGGTAGCCACTTCTGTACTCAGGTAAAATCAATAAAAATTTAGTGCAATTACTGCCAAAATTTTCTCCTACATATTTACAACTTTCTATAGACTCCAGATATAAAACATTGCTGCATCAGATAGATTCTCCCAGTGCAATTTTTATCCAGGTAAAGAGGCAGATTTCTGACAGAATTCTCTTACTCAAAAGTTGTTTTAAAAAGTTATCTGAAATATCTGTTTGGTATAATATAGCTAGAACATACTGTTTAAAATTAGGAAAAGAAAGCTAATAGCAAAAAATACATTATTTTTTTAATTAAAATATGAATACTTTATTTTGATTGATTAAAATTAAATATCAGGTTTACATATATTTGGAGATGGCTTACACGTAGTATAAGGTAGAATCCTATGAATTTAACATTCAGAATAATCAAAGCACATTGTGCTTAAAGCATGTTAACAACAATAGCTTTTACAGAGGGAAGCCAAGAATTGATGCCACACATATTAACATTTTTAATATTAAATATAAGAAGTGTTTTTTCACAGAGGTTTCACTTATTTACATTTCCACCAACAGTGTATAAGAATTATTTTTTCTGCATGCTCATCAACATTTGTCATTTTTTTTTTCTTTTTAATAATACTTATTCAGACTGAGAAGAGCACACATTTTGTCAGAAGTGGGATTAAAACCCATTTCTCCAGGAAAGACTGTGACCTGAATGCAGGGATTCCTCAAGTAACAAAAAACAATTGAACTACCATTCAATCCAGCAATTCCACTGCTGGATATCTATCCAAAAGAAAAGAAATTATCATATATAAAGATTGCTACACTTGTATGTTTATCTCAGCACTATTCACAGTAGCAAAGACATGGAATCCACCTAGGTGTCCATCAGTGGATAAGTGGACAGAGAAAATGTGGTATACATACACCATGAAATACTATTCAGCCATAGCAAAGATTAAAATATGTGTTCTGTAGTAACAAGGATTGAACTGGAGGCTACTATCCTATGTGAACAACACATACACAGAAAGAAATATTGTACTGCCTGTTCTCATCTATAAGTGGAAACTAAATATTGTGCATACATGGACATGGAGTGTAAAATGATAGATATAGAGACTCAGAGGAGTTGGAAAGTAGGAGGGAGTAGATAATAAAAAATTATTTAATGGGTACAATCTACATTAATAAGGTGACGGGTACCATAAAAGCTCTGACTCCACCATTACACAATCAGTGCATGTGAAAAATTATACTTGAAACTCGTAAATTTAAACAAAACGATGTATGTTTTTGTTTAGTTTGTATTTATATTTGTCTATGATATAATTTCTCCTATGTTCATAAATTAAATATTTAAAAGATAAATGTTTAATTGTAAAAGTCCAGTAGATCATAAGTAATACAATTAAAATGTTTAATATATTTGAATTAGAGTTTAAATTATAAGTAATTTTAAGCATGATTCTTATAATGTTTCATAAAGGTACACAAAGGTATTAGTTTTGCCTAACCTCACGCTATGAATATAATCCCAATTTAGCCTCAGTCACTGCTTGTCTCTTCATTTGGAAAATTATGGATGAGTTGATCAGGTGTCATAGATAAGGAACAAGTATATGGGAGCTGGTGGTTCTCAAACACTGGTGAGTCCTCTCTCTCACAGTCAGCCCAAAGAGACCACTTGAAGAAAATAACAGTATAGATACGATGTACAATGTTAAACTACAAATAATCTCAAACTATTAAATATTCAGCTAAATTTTTCCCATTGTCTTTATTCTACTGGCATTTTCCAAGTAGCAGCAAATGCAAAATAAGCTTTCTGTTTATCAGACCAGAAACAATAAGATAAAGTTTTGCATTGACTTACAAAAACCATTCGATAAAAATAAAATTTGTGTTAGTGTTCACAATACAAGGCAGAACTGTTAATTCATATTTTATTTATTACACCATAAAATATTTGGCTATAACATTAAATATTATATATATGTTTTATTTTATTGGTATCTAATAGCTTATAAAAATGAAATTTAAAATTCATTCTAGCATAAAAAGTTATGTTATCAGCTTTCCAATGCCTTCTGCTACTAAAATAACTGTTTTCTCTGTAAATTGTGAAACTAGCTGAAATCCATAGTTAAGTCCGTCTCACCATATGCCTTCTGAAATGATCTTTTTGATAATCTAGAGAAAGTAGACATGTAATTCCACTCTTTAAAAAAGCATAAGAATTACTTTTAAAATTAAACTTTGAAAATTATGGTCCTGATTTACATGTTCTAAGTAGTTTACTTCATGATGTTTTAAAAAACAAAATATTGTTACTTAAAATTCTTCTCAAGTAAATTTTATTTCTGCTGCTATTTTGGTTTCAAATTCCTGGAAGGACATAAAGATTATTTTGTGCATTACCACTACGCCAAAGCAATTGCAACCCTTGTATTTTATTAAACAGGTGCATATTTTAAGGGTTTTATCCACATATATGTATTTAAATGTTTTATTTATTTTCTAGAACAACTATTACAAAGTACCACCAGTTGGGTAACTTAAACACAGAAATTTACTGTGTCACTGTTCTCAAGCCTAGAAATTTAAAATCAAGATGTTGAAAGGGTTGGTTCCTTCACCATTGAGGGAAGAATCTTCTTTAGGCCTTTGTCCTTGGTTTGTAAATGACTATCTTCTTCCTGGGTCCATTCATGTGATTATCCCCATGTGTATACATGTGTCAAAAATCTCTCTTGTGCTTAAAGGACCCAGTCATTGAATTACAGTACATCCAAGTAACATTTTTTTTCCATAATTCCCTCTGTAACGACCATATTTCCAAATAAAGTTATACTCTGAGAGCTAGGACTTCAAAATTTAAATCAGGAGATAAAGAGATATAATTCAGTACATAACAGGAGTAAAATAAATGCTTAAGTTACTACTGAAAATGTTTTAAGGGAATTTTTGTCTTAACTCACAAGACAAAATTAAGGATTTGGATTTTATTGATTTCTATGGCTATCTTCCTATGGCTTTATATAGTAAGTAGAAATGAATCAAATTCTATCATCTTGGAAAATTCAAAATGATGAGCATTTTAAACAACATTGTTTCCAAAACTTACTATTATTTAAAGTAGGTTGACATAAAAAGACTTTAGAAATGCTCAATGGAGTAAAATTTAGTTTTGGAAACACACGTTTTAAATAAAACTATTCATATTGCATTTTAATATAAATAAGATACTTTATTTTTGCTAGACTGTGATATTCTTAAAAAAATGAAAGACTATCATAAATACATTCTAAAATGAAAATATTTTACCTTGGTCTTTGATATCTCCTATATTTAAAATAATATCGGAGTTTAAAAATTTGGTTTTACTCATCTCAGTACAGTCAATTCACTCTTAGAAATAACTAGCATGATTTCCCAAGCTAGTATATAGATAATCTGAGGAGACTTTGCAGTAAAGAAGAGACCTACACTGCTGACTATAATGTTTCCCTATCTCAGACTCTGCAACAAGTTGAAAAAATTTCATAAATAGGGATAACGACTACTGTTTAATACATCAAAAAAGCCTCCGTTGGCAGAGTTAAATAGGCCTTCTCTCTTGTTTTCCAGAAGTCATTGTACTTATTGTTTCAATATAACAGTATGCTGCATTTTAAATTTTCTTTTACGCATCTGTTTTTCAAAAAGATTATAAACGTTTTCAGTGTGAAAAATGGCATTCCTGGTGCCTGTGCCTCAAAGTTTTAGATACACAAAATACTTTTGAAATGAGTCCAGGCATTTATTTATTTCAAATTATGAAAGCTTAGAAAAATCCCAATTTTCATACAAATTCTCATAATAAACAATCTATAACTGCAAGTGATAACAAACCTCCATGATTATTGAATTTTAAACTTTAAACTTGAAAATATCAAACCTAAAAGCCTTTGTTTTATAAATGAATTATTTGGTGAAAGTTAACCCACACTTAAGAGAATAAACGATTATCTACAAATAAAATGCAATTGTGCCTTTTGAATTAATTGAACACAAACAGAGACTTCTCTTTCAAAACCTTGAAAGCAAGAATAGTTAAAAATCAAGGATAAAGAAGCATTACTAATCAGTTAAGTGGTAACTATTAATATATTAACAAATGTAACATTTTTTATGTTTAATCAGAACTGAGTTACTAATTAAATCATGTTATATGTAGATGAATACATATGTATTGTTAAGGACTATATATATATGATTATATATATAATTATATATATGATTCTATAATTATATATATAATTAATATATAATCATATATAATTCTTAATGTTGTTGAATATAA
>NW_022437071.1:1636009-1659772 GCF_009761245.1 Sapajus apella | reverse complement strand
CATGATTATATATATGATTAATAATTATGTATAATCATATATATAATTATTAATGATTATATGATTGTATATATGATTATATATGATTAATAATTATATATAATCATCTATATAATTATAGATGATTATATATATGATTATATAATTATAATAATATTTATGATTATATATATGATTAATAATCATATATAATCATATATTTAATCATAATTTATATAAAAATTATGATTAAATATTTATTTAATGATTAAATATATATTTAATCATATATTTATTATCTATGATTATATATAATTATTAATCATATAGAAACATATGTAATTCTTAATTCTGTTGAATAAAAATATATATAAGTTATATATATTTTATATAATTTTAATATACAATATATAATTATATATATTATGTAATTGTATATTATGTAATATATAATATATATATTTACATATAATAATATATACAATATATATAATTATAATTATATATATAAATATATATATTTTTTTAAATTTTAAAGCCATCATTCTGCCTTCAGTTTGAAGAATGAATTAGAAAAGGACAAAGGTATTAAAGTTAACAATTTTGTTCTTATAATTTATTCAAGAGATGATTCTGGCCTGACCTAAGGCAGTTGCAGTGGGTGTGCAGAGAGTGGAAGCCAAGAAATCAAGAGAATAAAGAGAATGCTCAAGTGTTTATATTGGATAATTTAGTAGTCTGTGCCTCAATTTTCCCCATGGCATTTTTATTTATAATTGACAACATGGAGAAACTAATGCGATAAAAATTAGATTTTTCATATTTGCATTTCCTGAGAGGATTGGGCAGGCCACATCATGCAAGACCATTTAGTAACGCAATAGGTTTTGGCCAGGGGAGAAGCAAGAATAAGGAAAATGACTAGGTCAGACCCTTTACTGAGGTTTTCATGGCAAAGGCAAAATAAACAGATATGAAGGTATCTCAAAATATGAAGACAAAAATGGACTCTGGATATGTGTTTTGAAGTTATCAGCAAGAGTTATTAGGTTGTTATCAGGAAGTTATTAATGAGAGTAGATGGTAGTAGATTGGAAGGATCTCAGCCATAGGGAACAGAGCACAAAAGCGAGTAGGTAAGTGAAGAGAAACATGAATTCATTTTTTGGCTGTTTTAGGCCCTCTGTAATTTCAACATCTTTATATTTAGTATCATTAATCAGATAAAGGAATAGTAAAAATATATGCTTACATCTATTAAAGTCTAATAATAGAGAAGTTTTGGTTTTATTTATTTATTTTTTCAAAGACATGGCTTCGCTATGTTGCATAGGTAAGCTATACTTCCACACCTGGGTTTAAGATACCCTCCAACCTTAGTCTCAACATAAGCAACGGAGGCTGCAGGTGTGCCAACACGCCTGACCTTTTTGTTTTTCTGCTGTGTTTAGTTTTGGAGAAGGCAAAAATACTTTAATAAGCTATGCTCTCTAACAATATACAAGAAAACCATTGTGGGCACTTAACATAATAAAAATGCTGTATAGATGATTCCAATAAATTTGAATGAGATTTTAACCATGAAGATGCACAATAGGCCTGCGTCATGTTTATGAAACAAATCTCAGTCTTTTTATCTTCTCCACACACTATAGAGTCCTAAAAAGATGCTCAAGCTGAATTTTTTGCACTAGATTTATAAGATTCTGTTCATATACATTGTATTTGAAATTTTTAATGTCATAGTCTCTAAAAATACCTAAATCATCCAGTTCTCTAGATATTCTCTATCTTATCCAGCTATAAATTAGTAGTATAAGTATTTGAATAATGTTTTGCATTTTTCCACACATATTTCTTCCTTTAAAAGAAATAAATTCAACTGATTTTACCTCAAGTTGTCAGGCTTTTGAGTAAATCAATTTGATTTAGTTCTCCCCACAACATTGTCATAGTTATCATGGTGCTTGACAAGTGCACGCAAATTAAAGAAGCTCAGTTCAACTAGCATTTGAATAGAAAAGACAACGCAGTTACTATGCAGAAATTCTGAGAAATGGTCAGACTTTGTATGGATGTAGGAGCTAGAAAAGACAGAATGTATTAGCGAATTTGATGTAAGAATTGAGAGAGAAAAATATCCAAAATGATTTTCAGTTTTATGGCTTGAGGACCTAAGTAGATAAAATATGTCACCAATTTAGGGAAAACTGGATCAGGTAAGAACTTCAATAACATAGGGAAATAATAATTTATATTTGGTACATATGCAGTGTAGATGCTTCAAAGATACTCATGCAAGATGTAAGGTAGACATTTCTCAAAAGTAAGCTTTATGTGAAATATACTTGAGTGCCCTTAGCATGTAAATACATACAGGAATATATCAAAATTTATTGAAAAGACTGAGATCACCCATAAAGAAGATATTTTCTAAAAAGTACCAAAAATATCCAAGCCTCATTGTTGAGTTTTTGAACACCTGTTTGAACTGGTTTTGAACTGGTCTGAACCACAATTACAATTTTAATAAGATTAAGACTAAAAATATCCAAGCCTCATTGCTGAGAATTTTTACAAAAGTTTCATTAAGTAGACATGATTGGTAAATCACTGGCCATACCATGAACTTGATCTCCAAATGTCCTCTCCTTCATAAGGTCTGAGGCAGGGGTGGTGCTGAAAGTTTGAGCCTCCTTATTAGGTGGTTGTTTCCTCTGGTTACCAGTTTTCATCCTGAAGTGATCTTGGGGTCTTGCAAAGCATCATCTCATTAAGATAGCCAAGTCAGTCCTATCATTCAGGAAAGTCAGGGTTTATGAAACTCGGTGCCAATAACTGGAAGCAAAGATTAAGTGTACCTTTTATTCAAGGACCAGAGTTTGCTATGTGTTTATTTTCAAGATGTCAGTCATAAGATAAATTATCTAAAGACAGATATTCTTTATTTAATACAACAGAAAAGTATGTTATTGCCTTTATTCAGCCCTCATGACATTCTTTTGTGTAAATTATATGATATGAACTAACAACCATGATTAGATTTGCTCCTTCAAATAAATAAAACCACATTTATTGAGCACAAAGTGAAGCAATGCATAGATGTTGACTCATAGAATCTTTAAAGATATTGTATATGAGTAAGAAATTCAAATTAAAAGACTTTAAAAGAACATTTAGTAAACATGAATCGGATATATGCTGACTCAAGAGTTCGTATTCTTCCAATTAGTTCAATAAACATAAACACAGTTAAATCATTAATGATATATTTTTTAAACTTTTAAACAAAAGACTTCCTGGGGGAATTTCCATGTTATTTTGAATATGTTCTAAAGTGTCTCCATATGGAATGCCAATCCATAGGCCCCTGTAATCCACAACATTGATCCTTACTCCTGGTAAACATTTCAGGTAGAAAAAGAGAGAAAGAAAGTCTCTTATCATTATTTCTGCTTCCTCCCTACATCTTCAGAGTAAATTTTATTATATTGGCCATCAGAATGATATAACACATACAGTAACTTTAAGAATAATAACCCAAATAGGTGTGTGTGTGTGTGTGTGTGTGTGTCTGTGTGTGTGTGTTTGTGTGTGTGTCAAAGAGAGAGAGAGAGACTGAATATACATCAGGCCAGAAAATGTGATTATGAAAAAAACGTATTTATTCTAATAGTTATAATTTCTCATTACATTTTCTCTCATCTGTGTTCTAGTTTTGAAGTATTTAAAATAGTTTTGTCTTTGAAGCATTAAATTCAGGTTAATGGAAGTAAACAGTAGATATTTGACCTGTAGAACCTGACTTTTATAAATACTCATTATTTTTATGTTCCTTCCACCTATAAAGAGTTTCTAAAATTTTGTCTGGTGACCATTTTTCATGTTGTGTTAACATGCTCCAGTAGTATAAATTTTAATGTCTCCCAGTGAGGAAAATTTTCTTCAGATTTTTCTCTAGAGTGACTTGAATCACTCTAAAATTGCCACCTAGGAGGCTTTCTGTGGTGACTTGTTCACGGACCTTGCCAGCAGTTTAAATGTTAGGAAAAATGAACGATGACTGATGATGCCAAATTTGTGCAGAGTCAGTAGTTGCAATCTTTCAGCTGTATGCTCTGCTTCAAGTAATGTAACCCACATAACAACTCACAGAAAGTTGTTGCAGTATGAAAATAAAATATAACTCGACTATGTCTTTGCACAGAAAGGTTTCCTTTTTAGGCTTCAGAACAATTGTAGGCCATGTAACACCAGTACTATAGCTCTTTCTACCCCGAAGAGTAAGTCAAATTTTATATTTCTGTCCCACTTGACCTTCCTCCCTCCACTGTAAGCTTTATAACTCCTGTGTAAGTTCACAGAGATTACAAGATTTGTACTTTTCTCAGCCACTTGGCTTATCAGCTACTTCTTGATGAGAAGTAACACCAGCTGAAAGCTTGCTTTGAATGGTTTTCTGCTTCTGTAATCCCCGGAGAGTTTTGCTGTCATATTTATCCTGAGCCAATAGGCATCTTATTAGATCATAGCTGATTATGAAATTATAAAAAAAGCACTTCCAAACTGTGGCACTCTCTTTAATAAACTATTGATTTCATTAGAATCATATTGCCAAAATTACTCCAGGAACAGTGTAATATTTTAGGATATATAACAGCCTAGGATAGAATTGTTGACCATAATGAAGAAACAATGCTCCTAGGATTTTATTGATTTGGTTGGAGTGCAAATTTTAGAAAGTGGATACACATTTTTTCCAAGGAATATTTTTTATTTATAAACTAATCTTTTACAGTTCTAAAAAATAAAGATAATACCCACAAATATATCAATTCTAATGCAAAGGAAATTATACTCTAAATATTAATTAATCAATCAATTGGAAATGCTTCTCAGTAAAAATTGACATAAAACATTCAGGTATTTTACAGCCTAAACATATAGACAAAGTGAATAGTAATCTCAGCTATTTCTTTGTTGAGGATGACAATAACTTATTGTGAGGATCTTTTTATCATCAAACATCTAGAAAAGTTAGGATTTATTGCTACATTTAAAATTAGTATAATAATTATCACAAATAATTATCAATCATTTATTGATTACATTATGTATGGTATATGTGATTAATAATGTGTGTGTGTGTGTGTGTGTGTGTGTGTGTGTATAGTATAATGTGTGTATCTAGCAAACTGCAATAGAAAATCCTTGTTAAGGCACAATTATCTAAGGGGAAAGGGAAAAAATGTTGGTATCAATTAAGGCATCTATTTTACCATTGTGAATATAGCAGATTTGCCATAACTCTGATTCCCACATTTCAGCTAAGGCAGGCAGTATATTATTGGAGCGTATTAGGGTTCTCTTAGAGGAGCACAGCTAATAGAATATACATATATATATGTATATATCCTATAATATGTATATATAAAGAGAAGTTTAAGTATTAACTTACATGATTACAACTTACATATATATGTAATACATATGTAACTTACAACTTTTATATATATATATATGAATAGATCCTATTTTATATATATAAAGGCAAGTTTATTAAGTATTAATTTACATGATTGCAAGGTCCCACAGTAGGCTGTCTGCAAGCTGAGGAGCAAGGAGAGCCAGTCTGAGTCCCAAAACTGAAGAACTTCGGGTCTGATGTTTGAGGGCAGGAAGCATCCAACCTGGGAGAAAGATGTAAGATCGGATGCTAGTCCTGTCTTGCCTTTGTCAGGTTTTCTGCCTGCTTTATATTCACTGGGAGCTGATTAGATTGTGCCCACCAGAGTAAGCGTGAATCTGCCTTCCCCAGCCCACTGACTCAGATATTAGTCTCCTTTGGCAACACTCTCGCAGACACACCCAGGATCAATACTTTGTATCCTTCATCCAATCAAATTGACACTCAGTATTAACCATCACAGGTCTACCCCTTGACAACTTCAACACATACACATCTAATGAGATCATACATGATCCTCAAATAAAGACAATAATAAGGTCATAATTACATTTAACATAATACAACTTTCCTTCATACAAAGTTGTATTCGTACGAAGAAAATCCCCAACTCAAATACTATTACATAAATTTACCAATACTTAAACGCTGATATGAAGTCAATAAATCTTATGTCACATCATAAAACTGAGAGAAAATAAATGAAAAATATTTTTATATTTTTAGTACAAGTGTATATATGCACAAGCATGTTGGCTTTTTATTATTATTTTAAGTCCTGGGCTACATGTGCAGATTGTGTAGGATTATTTTTAACAAAAGAAGGAGGAAATACTCATGACAGTTTCAGTCCTCGTTTCTGCAGCTAGTCAGATCATCGTAGCTGGTACTGATGACTACCTTCTTCTACTATGCATTCTGATTCCCTTTGTCTTCAGCAAACAACTCAGCAGGTCGTGGTATTATTTTCTGGTGAGTGACCCAACCTTCATTCCAGAGGGGTCTGGGCCATTTGAAGCCCTCTTTGGATTGGGCTGTTGTAGTTTCCCATTGGCCTTAATCACAAGGCATGGTAATGCTGAGAGATGCCCTGCTAGATCTCCTGTATTCCAGGCATACTCTTCCTTAACTCCACTGTGGTGTAGTAGACTGATTTCATCTTGACAGCCTGGGTCAATCGCCCCAGCCAACAATGTAACTCCCTTCTTAGGCTGTTGGCTTAAAGGTAGGAGAAGCCCAAAGTGTCCAGGTGGTAATCTTCACTTCCAGTTTGACGAAATAGTTGTATTTCCTGGTGGCAGCATTCCTCCTTCTGAAACTAAGACCTCTAAGCCAGCAGAATGTAATGCCACAGGAACAGGAAGCAAAAATTTTTCTAGTGGATCGCTAAAGGTGGTGGTGAGTGAGGCCAATTTCACTTCCATCCCTTGATTCCTGGACCCATGAATCCTGGCTATGGGAGACACAGTACCATATATTGATGCTGATTGAGAGCATATACCACCTTCCGGAGAACTTTGCGCCAGCCCTGCAAAGTATTGTCGCTTAGTTGGAGGTATAATTGTGACTTCAAAAGGCCATTCCATTGTTCTATCAATCCAGCTGCTTCACAATGAAGGAGAACATGGTAAGACCAGTGAATTCCATGAGCATGAGCACACTGTTTCCCTTCTTTAGTTGTAAAGTTAGTGCCTTGATCAGAGGCAATGCTGTGTAGAATACCATGATGGCAGCATTCTGTGAATCTGTGGATAGCAGTCTTGGCAGAAGCGTTGAATGCAGGATAGGCAAACCCATATCCAAAACAATTGTCTATTCTAGTAAGAACAGACCTGTGCCTTTTCCATGATGAAAAACATCCAATATAATCTACCTGCCACCAGGTAGCCAGCTGATCACCCCGAGGATTGGTGTCATATCAAGGGCTCATATTGGTCTCTGCTGCTAGCAAGTTGGGCACCTAGCAGTGGTCATAGCCAGGTCAGCCTTGGTGAGTGGAAGTCCATGTGGCTGAGTCCATGCATAACCTCCATCTCTGCCACTGTGGCCACTTTGTTCATGAGCCCATTGGACGATGACAGGGGTGGCTGGGGAAAGAGACTGAGTGGTACCCACAGAGCAAGTCATGCTATCCACTTGATTATTAAAATCCTTCTCTGCCAAGTTTACCTGTTGGTGAACACTCACAAGGGATACAAATATCTTCACAGTTTTTGACCACTCAGAGAGGTCCAACCACATACCCCTTGCCCAAATTTCTTTGTCACTAATTTTCAAATCATGCTTCTTCCAAGTTCCTGATCATCAAGCCAAACCATTAGCTACAGCCCACGTATCAGTATAATCGTAAATTTGGCCAGTTCTCCTCCCATGCAAAGTACACAACCAGGTGCACTGCTCAAAGTTCTGCCCAATGAAAAGATTTTCCTTCACTACTGTCCTTCAGGGATATCCTAGAAAGGGGTTGTAGTGCTGCAGCTGTCCACTTATGGGTGGTGCTTACTTATCACACAGAACCATTTGTCAACCAGGCTCTTGTCTTCTCTTCCTCTATCAATTGTTCATAGGGAACTCCCCATGAGGCCATCGGTGCAGATTGGGGAAGAAAAGGCAAGGTGGCAAGAGTGGAGACCATGGGCATCTGAGCCAATTCCTCATGTAACTTATTTATGCCTTCAAGACCTGCTCAAGCCCAGTCACATATGTGCCACTTCCGTTTGATGATAGAATGCTGTTGTGCACAACCCACTTTATGGCTAGGTGGGTCAGAAAGTACCCAGTTCATTATACGTAGATCAGGTCACATGGTGACTTGATGACCCATAGTCAAATGTTCAGTTTCCACCGAAGCCCAGTGACAGGCCAAGAGCTGTCTCTCACAATAAGAGTAGTTATCTACAGAAGATGGCTGGGCCTTGTTCCAAAATCCTAGAGGCATCCACTGTGATTCACCTATAGAAGCCTGTGAAAGACTTCAAACAGCATCCTTATCTGTCACTGACACCTTAAGCATCATTGAATTTGCCTGGCCACATGGCCCAAATGGCAGAGCAGCTTGCACAGCAGCCTGGACCTGTTGCAGAGCCTTCTCCTGTCTGGACCCCACGCAAAACTGGCAGCCTTTTGGGCCAATCAATAAATGGGCCAGAGTAATGTGTTGCCTCCAAAATACAAACAGCTTCACTAGGCATTATGCCTCTTCCTTGGTTGTAAGAGGGGCCAAATGCAACAAGTTATGTTTTACCTTAGAAGAAATATCTTGACAGTCTCCACACCACTGGACCCCAAGAAATTTTACTGAGGTAGAAGGTCCCTGAATTTTAGTCAGAATTATTTCCCATCCTGCGGCACACAAATGTCTCACCAACAAGTATAGTGTGTTTACTACTTGTTGCTTACTTGGTACAATCAGCATAATGTCCTCAATGTAATGGACCAGTGTGATAACTTTTGCAGGAGTGAAAAGTGATCAAGGTCTCTCTGAATAAGATTCTGACACAAAGCTGGAGAGTTGATATACCCCTGAGGCAGTACAGCAAAGGTATATTGCTGGACTTGTGAGCTGAAAGCAAATTGCTTCTGGTGGGCCTTATGGACAGGAATGGAGAAAAAGACATTTGCCAAGTCAGTGGCTCCACACCAGGCACCAAGAGATGTATTAATTTGCTCAAGCAATGAGATCACATCTGGTACAGCAGCTGCAAATAGAGTCACCACTTCCTTAAGCTTATGATAGTCCATTGTTATTCTTCAGTATCCATCTGTCTTCTGCATAGGCCAAATGAAAAACTGAACGGGGATGTGGGGGAATCGCCACCCTGCATCTTTCAAGTCCTTGATTATGGTACTAATCTCAGCTGTTCCTCTAGGGTTGTGATATTGTCTTTTATTAACCATTTTTCTAGGTAGAGGCAGCTCTAATGGCTTCTATTTGGCCTTTACCAGCATGATAGCCTTCATCCTACAAATCAGGAAGGTAATGGGAGGGCTCTGTCAGCTGCTAAGTATGTCTATGCCAATTATGCTTTCTGACACAGGTAAAATGACCACAGGATGAATCTGGGGACCCACCAGACCCACTGTAACTCAGACCTGAGCTAAAATTCCATTAATGACTTGACCTCCATAAGCCCCTACTATAATTTGAGGACCACAATGACATTTTGGGTCTCTTGGAATCAATGTCAGCTCAGAACCAGTTTCAGTAGTCCCTGAAATGTCTGATCATTTCCGTTTTTCCAGTGCACAATTGTCCTGGTAAAAGTCTGGGTATCCTTTGGAAGGGATGGAAGAAAGATTTACTGCTTAAATTGTTGGCAATATACTGGGGCTCTTCCTTCAAGGGGACCTGGCCTCCCCTTTGTTCAAAGGATTCTGGGTGTGTAAACTGGCTCAAGTCTGGAAATTGATGATTGAGTGGTCATGAATCTCCATTTTTGTAATTCAAATTACTCTTCTGTCTATTCAACCTAGAAATTTTCCATTTGTATAATTAAAGTAGAAATGCAGTAAGCTTCCTATCAATTTCACTTCTAGGAACACTGTGATTAATTAGCCAATGCCAGAGCCCTACACGAGTCAGACTATTCTGATTGCTGCTTTGCCTCTGCCATTCGTTACAGTAGATACACCCACCTTATTCACTTTGATGGTTGAGTGCTGCCACTTAACCCCTGCCACCTCAGGATCCAATTATTCCCATTGTATTTAAATTTCATAGTTGAGGGACTGTGATTCCCACTGTAAGATCTGACATACAGAGAAGAGAAATTACAAGGCTCTTCAAAGATGCAGGTGCTGCCTTCACAAATCTATTTTGTAAGGCATTGGTCAAGGGTATATCTTCTGGACCCTCACAGCTCGGATGACAAGGATTTAAAGTGATTTAATTCCCTTCACCATTCCAATCTCCCTAAGGCTTTTGATACCTTCCTCTACATTCAAGGGTTTATTGAATGAAGCCGAGTTTATTTTATCTAAATTACATACAATCCAATCAAGGTGACACTCAGTATTAACCATCACATGGAGTCTACAGTTTCAACAGCCTCTTACTCCAAAAATCATTGCCAATGAGGCATAATAATAGAACTAATATTTGGAATGCTAGTTTCCCAATTCTCCAACTTCTTAATTGCTGTAAATTTTGTCCTGAGTTTATCATTCTGGTGACCAGGCATAGAGTTTATGCCTTCAACCATCTAACAATTTATTAACAATAGAATTCCCTATGTTAAATTGATACTTATAATAGCTATAGTAGCATTTGTTAACAACTGAATTATGAATGATTCTTCTATATTAAACCAAGGCAGTTCTAGCTCTCTCAGAGTGGCCCATCTTTTAATCTATATTTCAACTAACCAAGCAAATAAACTTTTAGAGCCTTTTTTTTTTAAATATTCTGAGCTGCAACATTAAAACAGATTCCCTTCTTAGTGGGCCCAAATCAATACTTTCCGCCTAATCTACTCTGTGTTCCTTTCACCATAATCCCATACCCCTAATATCCTTTCCCATACCTATTCTCCAGATTACTGTTTATATAAATTAGAGAACTCAAACACTTCTTTTGGAGTGTAGTGCAGTTCCTCATGGGTCTCACTCTCAACCTCACCTCTAGGAGCCTGCCGGGACTTCAGTAGTAGTTCTAGAAGCAAACAGAGGTGTTGGGGGTGGCTTCTGAAGAGAATCAACATTATCTTTCAACGTTTTCTTTCCTGGCACCTGCCTCAGGGGAGGCCATCACTTTTGCCTCAGGCAGCACAGGGTTTATCTTCTCAGACAAAAGTGGAAAGGCTGATGGCAGTGTGGACAGGGGAAGGGATGTTGCCACTACTGGGAATGGGGGAGGTGTTCCTTCTGGCAAAACGAGTTTATCAGAGTTTTCAAACTCAGTGTCTCTAGTTTCATCAAGGTTCTCCCACACGTCCCCATTCCAAGTTTCAGGATCCCATTCTTTTTTAATCAATGCCCTCACTTTAACAGTAGAAACCTGGCAAGGCTGTGCGTGCTCCTTTGGTTTCAGGTAAGCCATTCGCATGGTAAGAGCTTGTGTCTCTTTCCACAATTTCACCTCTTTCTCTACAGGAGATAAGACTCTTACCCATGGCCAACTGATCAGATTTGAGGCTCAGTGTCTGCTTCTGAAGCCAGGAAACAAAATCCCGGAGTTAATCATTTCTTTTCATCACTTTGTCCAGTGAACTTAGGAGCAACCAACCAGCTTCATTATGTTCCTTGGTTCTCCACATATGGTCAAAGGTATTATGTATACAGTCACCAAACTCCGTGCCTCTCACAAGTGGTAAATCAGGATTATGAAATGCATAACACTCTAAACAGTTTATTTTGCATAACACTCTAAACAGTTCATGCCAAGGACTCTCAGTGTTTTCCATACTATTAGAAGTAGAGTCCTTAGCATTTTGTGGTCTAATCCTATCAAGCAGCCAACTTTAGAAACCCCAAAACCAATGAAAGAGCTCCATCCTTAATATTCTGTTTCTCTAAAACAGATCCTGGTACCAAAACTGTATTATGGTTCTCTTAGAGGTAAAGAACTAATAGGATACACGCGCGCGCGCACACACACACACACACACACACACACACACACACACACACACATATATTGGAGTTTATTAAGTAGTAACTTACAGATCTCAAGGTCATACAATAGGCTGTCTGCAAGTTCAGGAACAAGCAGAGCCAGCCAGACTTTCAGAACTACAAAACTTGGAGTCTGATGTTTGAGGGAAGCTTCCAGCATGGGAGAAAGAGGCTAGGCCCATCTCTCCTTTTTCAGGTTTTCCTTTCTGCTTTATATTCGTTGGCAGCTGATTATATTGTGTCCACCAGATTAAGGGTGGATTTACCTTTCCCAGCCCACTAAGTCAAATGTTCATTTCTTTTGGCAACACCCTGGCAGACACATCCAGGATCAATACTTTGTATCCTTCAATCCAATCAAGTTGACACTCAATATTAACCATGACGTGGAGTCTACAGTTGCAACAGCCTCTACTCTGCAAATCATTGCCAATGAGGCATAATAATAGAACTAATATTTGGAATGCTAGTTTCCCAATTCTCCAGCTTCCTAATTGCTGTAAATTTTGTCCTGAGTTTATCATTCTGGGGACCTGGCATAGAGTCTATACCCTCAACCATCCAATAATTTATTAATAATTGAATTCCTTATATTACATTGATACTTATAATAGCTATGGTAGTATTTAGAAACAGAATTATGAATGATTAAAAAAAGAGTGCAAATTATTCCTAATCATACCACCAAGGTCTGAAATTAGGTATCATCATTAATGTTGCATTTCCTCTCTGTTATCTATAGATGTATCATTCTAAATAACGTTTTTATTATACTAGTGAAAAGATTTTTCATACTGTAATTTTGACCAATCATAAATCTTATTTCCTTTCGCCACATAAAGCTTAAACATTATTATATGTTAAAATAATGTTTATTTGTTTTCAATATAACAGACATTCATCAATGTTTGTGGAATCACAATCTAAATTCTCTTCCTATTCTGTGGGAGTTCCTCACTTTGTGCCTGAAAGAGAATCAGGAGCCTCCCTTACCTACAAAGCCCAAAATGCCAGATACCTCTCCATTGTCTCTTGATAACTCAATTTTTAATGGATCACTTAGGTTCTGCCAACATGACGCACCTGCTTAAGATTTTAATTTTTGAGGGAGTGACAGAAAATGTCACGAGAGTTGAGAGATTTATTAGTCAAAAGTGGTGTCACACGCCTGTTTATGATGTAGCCAAATGGGACACGCTAAACTAAATATTTCGATGACACCATTTTGGCTCAGGTTTCTTGGTGCTTGCTCAGCCCAGTTTACTGCCTGTTTTTCAATTCCCGCTCATCCTGTTTTCCTTGAATTTTCTGTGGTAACATACATATTTTCAGTACATTTATCTTTTTAAGTTTATCAGGGTATTCTGTTGTTTACTCCTTATATTTCTGACTGATCCATTCAAAAAACATTCAACATCAAAGAGCACAAATTCAGGAGAAAGCTGTGAATCAGAAAAAACACAAACCCAAATGCATTCATGATTTTCAACATTTCATAAAATATTTAAAAACCGTTAAACTAGGATAGATTTCTTTATTTGAGGCAAATACTTCTATATTGTGCTAAAACATCTCAACTGATTTATTTTATATTATTTATGAGAAAATATTTAAACAAATAAAAATGTACATTAAAAGCAAAGAGGGAAAACATTCCATTGAGCAGAGTTTCGTAATGGTAAAACTTTTCTCCAATTACAGCCATTATTTGATATTTCGAGTTAGCATGAATATGAACTCAACTCACGGTGATTGCATTATGGGCTGAATATACTGAAGGTATTGGTGAAGACAAATATAAACTCAGGGCTGCTAGTATTTATATGAGACAAAATAGAATTCAGTGGAAAGATTTGTTAGGTGGAACAAATATTGTCATTTTATAATAATAAAAGTTATATATTAATATCAATGAATACATAGCCATTATTAGTTTTATGCATAATATGTTAAAATATATAAACTAATGCTATAAATATAAATTTTGCAAATAATTATTTATTTTTGTAAATATTAGGTAAAACATTTAATTCAAACACTGAAATTACTAAGACAATATATAAAATATATAAGGTGCTTAAAATATATCTCAAAATATTCAGGTTGCTGTATAAAAATAACAGCTGAGAATCTAAAAATATGAAATAAACTACATCAGAAAGTACATTTTAAAAATCAAGGAGAGCTAGTTCTGGGGACCCTGAAATGAAGGGAGTCAGGCAGATACTGTAGAGATGCAAAAAGAGTGCCAAAATTTTAATAGTGAGGGAACACTGATGATGATGCTTTTGGAAAAAGAAAGCCTTATTCTCAGTGGTAAAATACTGACAATTGGTAAATCAGAGCATATATAGCTGAAAAATTTAAAAAGGAAAATAGTTAAAAGTGTGCAGGGCTTAAGGTGTTAATACCAGGAAGGAAGTGAGACTAAGGAAGAAACAGGTAACTTGAAAAATGAAGGAAACTCTCCCATAGAGATTCTATAGTGAAAAGAACTAATACAAAAAATGACCATTGCTATTAAAGAAGCAATAGTCTATTGCATCAAAATAGAGGGTTCCTTGAACCATTAAACTAAATTAGCATCCCACAATTCTCATCTTTCTCTTCATATAACAATTACTGTTTATTTAGAAGAATAACATTTACAAAATACCAAACATACTATAGGCTGCATTTTCACAATGCTAACATAGGAAAAACATAGAAAAAACAAGTGCAATATTCAAAATGATAAATCTTTCTCTTCCAAATTAAATGAAGCTGACCGCACTATAACATACACTTTAATTTGAATGAACATTACTGATTAAAAATATGAAATATTGAAACTAGTATTTATAGATGTTAAAACATAAGCAACAACAATACAAACCTGATACCAGAATTTCAAAACCTAGAAAGGAAATAGATTACAAAGAAGTATATCAAATGAGAGTTGAAAAGATTCTGAAAAAAATATTGATAGAAAAGACACTATCATCTGAGAAATAAGGATTTATTAACCAAAGGGAGGTTAAATTTAAAATTTAATATGTGATCAAAGAATTACATAAAAACCAACTTCAAGATAAAAATAAAAATAAATAAGAAACAAAATTCAGAAAGTAAGTGACCTATATACAAAGAAAGCAAAACAAAAGCCAGTGTATATCTAAAAGAATGTAGTTGAGCCCAGGTATAGGAACACACAGAGATATATACATAAAATACAATTAATATTAAAAACAATAATTCATGATCATTCTCCAGGAAATAAACAAGATCTGATCCTACGTGTTGAAAACTTTCATAAAGTATTACCATATCATTGACCCAGAATGTTCAAGTCATGTTGTGTTAAGCCTACTTGGCTTTAAAAATTTACAAAAATTGTGAAATTAAAATAAAATGTTGGGGCTCCAGTAATTCATAACAAGACACTTACAAAAAAAAAAGTCATTGCAAAAAAAAATATATACAAAGCCAAAGTATAATAGAATACCATTTCCAACAAGCTTAAGGAAAGTAATTGTGAGTAAACTCATGTGTGTATATATATATATATGATTTTACTTTGTAGAAAGAGAGAGAGAACTGTCTTTGTAGGAAGACAATAATTTTGTAGTAAGAGAGAGAGAGAATTATCTTTAAATATCAGGGTTATAAAAATATTTTTATATATGTAAGGCTTCATGGAATCTTGTAGTTATGAACTCTATTTGAGAAATCAACTGAAGGGTGAGATTTATCCCACAAATTGATAACTAAATTTTTTTAAATGACTTATAGCTGCATTAAACACATTAAATTGTATATCTAACAATTAAGTTGGAAACAGGGCTAAAGATTAGAACCAAACATGATTTGTCCCATTAGTAACATAATATATTCATCTGATCATTTGAACAAGATGGTTGAATTTTAAAAAGACATAAATTTATTATGTATATATTATATAAGAAATCACCTAAAATGTACAAACCTTTGAAAATAAAAGCCTTGTAGTATAGTTTGCGGTCAGGTAGCAAGATGCCTCCAGGTTTGTTCTTTTTGCTTATAATTGTCTAGGATATATGGGCTCTTTTTTGGTTCCATATCAAATTTAATGTAGTTTTTTCTAATTAAGCAAAGAAAGTCAATGGTAGCTTGATGGGAATAGCATTGAATCTATCAATTACTTTGGGAAGTAGGGCCATTTTCACAATATTGATTCTTTCCATCCACGAACATGTCATATTTTTCCACTTGTCTGTATCCTCTATTATTTCCTTAAGCAGTGGTTTGCATTTCTCCTTGAAGAGGTCCTTTATGTCCCTTGCAAGTTTTATTCCTAGGTATTTTATTCTTTTTGTAGCAGTTGTGTATGGGAGTTCATTCATGATTTGGCTCTCTGCTTGTCTATTATTAGTGTTTTGGAATGCTTGTGATTTTTGCACATTAATTTTGTATCCTGAGACTTTGCTGAAGTTGCTTATCAGCTTACGGAGTTTGGGGCTGAGATGATGGGGTCTTCTAAATATACAATCATGTCATCTGCAAGCAGAGATAATTTGACTTCCTCACTTCCTATTTGAGTACCCTTTATTTCCTTCTCTTGCCTGATTGCCCTGGCCAGAATTTCCAATACTGTGTTGAATAAGACTGGTAAGAGAGGGCATCCTTGTCTATTGTGCTAGTTTTCAAGGGAAATGCTTCCAGCTTTTGCCCATTCAGTATGATACTGGCTACAGGTTTGCCAAAAGGAGCTCTTATTCTTTTGAGATATGTTCTATCAATGCATAGTTTATTGAGAAATTTAAGTACCAAAACAGATATACAGACCAATGGAACTAAACAGAGATCTCAGAAATAACACCAGCATCTACAACCATCTGATTGTCAACAAACCTGACAAAAACAAGTTATGAGGAAATGATTCCCCATTTAATAAATGGTGCTATGAAAACTGCATAGGCATATGCAGAAAACAGAAACTAATTCCCTTCCTTACACCTTATACAAAAATTAACTCTAGATTAAAGACTTAAATGTAAAACTCAGAATCATAGAAGCCCTAAAAGAAAACATAGGCAATATCATTCAAAATATAGGCATGCGCAAAGACTTCATGACTAAAACGTCAAAATCAATTGCAAGGAAATCTAAAATTGACAAATGGGAACTAATTAAACTAAAGAGCTGCTTCACAGCAAAATAAACTATCATCAGAATGAACAGGCAACCTACAGAGTAGGAGAAGAATTTTGCAATCTACTTATCTGACAATGGTCTAATATCATAATCTACAAGGAATTTAAACAAATTTACAAGAGAAAAAAACATCAAAAGGTGGGCAAAGGATATAAACAGACGTTCTCAAATAAGGCATTTTTGTGGTCAAGAAACAGATGAAAAAAAGTTCATTATAACTGGACGTTACAGTCATGTAAATAAAAAAGACAATGAGATACTATCTCACATCACTCAGAATGATCCTTATTAAAAATTCAGGAAACAGATGCTGAAGCTGTGGAGAAATAGGAATGCTTTTACACTGTTGGTGGGAGTGTAAATTAATGCAAACATTGTGGAAGACAGTGTGGTGATTCCTCAAGGATCTAGAACCAAAAATACCATTTGACCTAGCAATCCCAATTACTGGGTACATACCCAGAGGAATATAAATTATCCTACTTATTGGTTATTAATTTGGTTTTTTATTTAAAGGTTTATATCTCTGCCTACATTACCCATCTGGTTGAATATGCTGTCATTTTTTTCCATTAGAATTCAACATATTATTAAAATCATTTTATGTTTTCTCTGTTATTATTCTAAAATTGCAGCTATAACTAAATCTAGTTCTGATGCTTGAATTGTTTAATTTCCTTATATATTCTGGATATGAGGCCCCTGTTGGATGCACAGCTTGCAAATATTTTCTTTCATTTTGTAGGTTGTCTGTTTACTCCGTTGATAATTCCTTTTGCTGTACAGAAGCTCTTTAGTTAAAATAAATCACACGTCTATTTCTCGTTTTGTCGCAAATGCTTTTGTCATAATTTATTTGCCAACGTCTATGTCCAGCATGCTATTTATAGGATTTCCTCTAGAATTTTTGTAATTTTAGGTTTTACATTTAAGTCTTTTTTTTTTTTTTCTTTTTTTGAGTCAGGATCTCACTCCAATTGCTCAGGCTAGAGTGCAGTAGTGTGATCTCACCTCACTGCAGCCTCAACATCCCAGGCTTAGGTTATTCTCTCACCTCAGCCTCCCAAGTAACTAGGATTACAGTCAGATGCCACAATGCCCACCTAATTTTTTGGTATTTTGAGTAGAGACAGGGTTTGACTGTGTTGCCCAGGCTGGTCTTGAACTCCTAGACTCAAGCAATTGGCCAGCTTCAGCCTCCCACAGTGCTGGGATGACAGGTATGAGTCACCATGCCCAGCTTACGTATAAGTTTTTAATCCGTCTTGACTTAATTTTTGTATATGGTGAAATACAGGGGTCCAGTTTCATTCTTTTGCATATGGGTATTATATTGACTAGGGGGTCCTTTCTTCATCCCTTTTTATTATCAAATTTATCAAGGATCAGTTGGTTGTATGTGTGTCAATTTATTTCTGGGTTTCTATCATGTTCAATTGATTTATGTGTCTGTTTTGTACCAGTGTCATACTGTTTTGTTGACTATAGTTGTATAGTACAGTTTAAAGGTGGATGGTGGCTTTATTATTTTTGCTTAGGATTACATTGACTATTTTGGCTCTTTTTTGGTTCCATATAAATTTTGGAAATGTTGTTGTTTCTAATTTTGTGAAAAATGACATTGGTAGCTTGATAGAAACATCGTTGAATCTGTAGATTGCTTTAGGAAGTATGGTCACATTAAGAATATTCTTCAAATCCATGCACATGGGGTGTTTTTCCATTTATTTGTATCATCTGCGATTTCTTTCATCAGCTGAGAATTTTCCAAATCTTTAAGCTCTTTTCCCTTTTTATTGTAAATTCTGCCATTACATTGTTTCTCATTTCTTGCATTTTATTATAAGCATTCAAGAGAAGGCAAGCAGTTTCTTCAATGCTCTGCTTAAATATTTTCTCTTCCAAATATCCAATCCCATCATTCTCAAGTTTTACATTCTACAAAACACTAGGACATGAACATAATTCAGGCAAATTCTTTCACACTTTATAGCAAGATTAGTTTTCAGTTTCCAAAAACATGTTCCTAATTTCCATCTAAGACCTCATCCGAATTGTCCTTACTGTCCACATTTTTACAAACATTCTGCTCATGACCAAATAGGCAATCTCTTAGAAATTTAAGGCTTTCTCTACAGTTCTTATTCTGATCTCTCAATAGAATCATTTTTTATGATTCATTCATGCTGTTTCTGTCATGTACTTCAAAACTCTTTCGCCTGAAACTATTAGAGAGTTCCTAAATAGTCTTCACAATTTTAGGTATTTTTTTCATAGCAACACCCCAGTCAAGTACCAATTTTCTTCTTGGTCCATTTGGGCTGCTCTAACAAAATACCTGACTTGACAACTAAAAAAAAAAATAGATTTTATTATTTTTTTTTACAAAATAAATGTTGAAAAGTCCAAGATCAGAGCACTGGCATATTTGATATCTAAAGTGATATAGAAGTCAATTCTCCAAGAAATCATATAATACTATTTTGGAAAGACAAGGTAACAGATGGTCAGAGGAAGTGAGGCAAAAACTGATAAAACTAAAAAAAGAAGCAGACATGCCCATTATTATAGTTAGAGACGTTATAAACTTATTTTGGTATTTGATCAATAAAGCAGACAGAAAATCCATACTAATGTAAATATTCTGAACAGACTTTTAATCAACCACACCAAATTTGCATTTATAGAATAATTCACCCAACAAAAGCAGAATAAATATTTTTCTTAAGTTACCATAAAATATTCATTAAGATAGCTCACACTTTGGGTCATATAATAAAATACAAATTATACAATGCTTATTATCAGAACACAATGGAATTAAAATAGATATTAAGAGGAGCAGGATAACTAGAAAATCCAAAATTATCTGGAGATTAAACCAAACAGTTTGAAGTAAGATAAAGGTCCGAGAAAAAGTTTCAAGATAAATTACAACATTTTTAAAAATAAATAAAAATGAAAATAAAACTTCTCTAAATTTATGATATGCAGTTAAATAAGCAAACAGAGAAAATTTTTATGGCATGGAAAGCATGCTTCAGAAAAGAAGAAATATCTAAATTAAACGATCTAAGCTTCCACCTTAGAAAACTAGAGAAACAATGGTGATTTAATATCAAAGTACAAATAATAAAATCAGTTATAAAAACTACAGCAGAAATCAACTAACTTGAAAATGAATAAAGGGTACAGAAGATACTAGTAAACAAAAGATGGTTCATTGATTACAGATCCAATAATATTTACAAACCTCTAGTCAGATTCACTAAGCAGTAGAAATTGTCAATAATGCAAATGAAAGAGGATTCATCACTATTGACTCCATAAACAGGAGCATGATAAAGGTATACTATGAAAAACTGTATGCCACAAATTTGATAGTTTAGATAAAATATACCTATTACTTGAAAGACATAACAATCATTTGTTAAAATAATCTCAGTAGACCCATATCTATTAATAAACTAAAATTAAATTAATAACTTAAAACTTTCCTCCAAACAAGAAAGCACTAGGCACAGATGATTTCACTAGTGAATTCTAGCAAATACTTAGTGAATTAATGAGATTATTCTTCCATAATCTCTCTCATGGAACAAAAAGTAGCAGGAACGCTTCATAATTCATCCTATGAGGTGATCCTAACACCATAACTATAATGGCTTTAATGGGAAGAAAAACTACAAGAAAACAATTGATGAACTGATGCTAAGTTTAGTTGAAAGGCAAAAGACCTAGAATATTCGTTATAATACCAACGCTGAAGAACAGAACTGGAACATTATCTGTCACGTCAACTGATCTTTGAAAAAGGGACAAAGGCAATTCAATGGAGAGAGGACTCCCTTTTCAACAAATAATGAGGGACCAATTAGACATCTGTATGAAATAGATAGATAGATCAATAAATAAATCTAGACAGAGACTTCATAACTTTCAAAACCTTACCTCAACATAGATCATAGATCTAACTGTAAAATTCAAAATTATAACATTTGTAGAAGAAAACACAAAGGAAAATTTAGGCGACCTTTGGTTTGGTGATCGCTTTTTTACTACAAAACCAAGAGCAAAGTTTATGAAAGTGAACACTGAGAAATTGTACATATTATAATTAATGTTTTTTGCTCTACCAAAGAAACTTCCATTTAGAAAATGAGGAAAGCCACAGATGAGGAAAAAATTATAATATGTACAACTGATAAAGAACTTCTAGCCAAAATATTCAAAGATTATTTGAAACTCCACAATAAAGAAACAAACAACCTAATTTATAAATTACCTAAAGATCTCAACAGACACCTCACTAAAGAAAACATACAGAAGAAGAAGCATATTAAAAGATATTGGACATCATTTTTTATTACAGAAATGCCAATTAAAACAGTAATGAGACAACATTGCATACTTATTTGAAGTGCTGAAATAAAACAATAACAACAACAAACATACATCGGGTCATATTAAATATCCATAATGATAGTAATTTTAATTAATTTCTGGTGGGAACGCAAAAGAAGGCAGCCACTGTGAAAAACAATTGTTAATTTCTTACAAAGATAAACATAGACATCGCATGTCATATATTAATTGCACCTTTAGGTAATAACAAGCTGATTTAAAAACTTGTATGTACACAAAAGGCTTCACATGATGTTTATAAAAGCTTTATTTGTGATCAGCAAGAAATGCTACCATCCAAATTTTCCTTGAATATGTTAATGTAGACTGTGGTATTTTCACACAAAAGAATATTATTCAGCAATAAAAATAGATCAAGGGAAGAAAATGTAGTGACGGATCTTCAATGAATATTGCTAAATTAAAGACGTAAGTATGTAAAGTTTACATAATGTGTGTTCCCAATTACATGACATTCTAGGAAAGAGAAAATTATAGAGACAATAAAAGCATCTGTTTGATAGCTGGGGATGTGAGGATAAAAGAGGCGACGCACTGGGGAATTTTAAGGGCTATGAAACTGTCCTGTATGATACTGTAACAGTAAACATCTGCTATTACACACTTGCCAGAACCCATACAAGTTTATAGAACAACAATCAATTCTTTAAGTATGCAAATTTTAAAAAGTCATTTAGGAGGTCAGGGTATCTCAGGAAAAGAAATGTAAAATGTGACGAGAAAATATAACTATGTTACAAATGTGAAGCAACCGCACTGAAAAGTGGTGGAAGAATATTTACCTAATTAACATTGGAAATTAGTGAAACCTATAAGACTCAAGGCAAATTTAACGGTGCACAAATAGTGTACTTTAACCGATCAACTTATTTTCAATACTTTCGTAGGTTAGCACTTTTGATGCTCCTATAAATGTATACTAGCAATACGTAGTCATGTAAATGGATGACTAATGGTGGGAGATGAGTTACTGTTGAAGTGAGAATTTGCAGATATGCAAGTGCAGAAGTCTTAAATAAGCCACATGATAAGTTATTAAACTCAGAGACATCATTATAAATTGATGTTTATATTAATATAAATGTAGATGGCTACCTACAGAAATATGAGTTGGAACACACACAGCATGCATATATAAACTTCTTGTTTTATCAGCTGAGAAGGTCTAATAGCAAAGGTGCCCAGAAGCAAGGAGCACACCTAGTGCCCAGATGTTTGTTTCTAACGCAATTCTACTATAAAAGAAACCAGTGCTCCTTAGAGAAATGGCTAACACTAGGACTGGTAATACGTAAAATGATCCTGGGGCTCTCTTAGTGTCGGAAATTAAAGAAATGCTTAAATAAGAAAACAAACAGGAATGAAAATATCACACTGATGGGGCTACATCAGAGTTACAAGAGAAAACAGAAAACATCCCCAATGGCAAGATGCTCTCAAAGAGCTCCCAGTGGTCTCAAAGCAGGAACAATTTGAGAAACAACATAATTACAGTTGAATTAGATTTGAATCAAAAGTGTGAAATAAATATCCATGAGTCTTTAATTGATTCCCAAGATACAATTTATCCCAGGATAAAATTCCCAAGATAAAATTATATCTTGGGAATCAATATAGACTCATGGATATTTAATCAATTCAAAAAGTGTAAAACTCATGGATATTTATTTTATTTTTTTATCATGGATAAAATTTATAAATTAATGAAGGAATAAATGGGAAGAAACAATAAATCTGCCATTTAAAATAATTCCAAATAATTTATGAAGAAATCTCTCCTTAAGAAGTGGAAGCATAGCTCCTACTACTTAAGTTTCCACTGCGTTTACTGACTACTTTTCAAAGAACATAGTATGAAATAGGATGAGAGAATACAGTCTTTATAACACAAAAACCTGAAAAATACTACCTCAGCCATGGTGGCTAAGGTTAACACCTTATGTCTTATGGATTTTTTATTGACCTAGGTATAAACCTCTAAAAGCTAGAAATCTTGTGGAATGTGTGATGGTAACTCAACTCTTGATCTGGCTCTGGAATGTCTTTTAAAATTTGTTCCATTTCCTTCCTTCCTTCCTTCCTTCCTTCCTTCCTTCCTTCCTTCCTTC
>NW_022437071.1:1489668-1635999 GCF_009761245.1 Sapajus apella | reverse complement strand
TTCCTTCCTTCCTTCCTTCCTTCCTTCCTTCCTTCCTTCCTTCCTTCCTTCCTTCCTTCCTTCCTTTCCTCCCTCCCTCCCTCTCTCCTTCTCACTCTCTCTCTCTCTCTCTTTCTTCCCTTTTTAATCTATATTATTTATTCTACTTTAGGTGCATACTACATCTGGCATTTCTCCCAACGTTATCCTTCCCCACCCTCCCCACACCCCGCTGTCTTTCTTTCTTCTTTCTTTCTTTCTCTTTCTCTCTTTATCTGTTTCCTCATTCTCTCTTCTTTCTCTCTTCTCTTTCTTTTTTCTTTCCTTCTTTCTTCCTTCTCTCTCTTTCTCTCTCTCTCTCTTTTTCTTTCTTTCTCTCTTTCTTTCTTCTCCTTTCTTTTTGGTTTCCTTTCTTTCTCTTTCTTTTTTCCTTCTTTCTTCCTTTTTCTCATTATCCTTGGCCAGGCATGAGGGTGTGCACCTGTAGTTTCAGCGACTCAGGAGGCTGAGGTGGAAGAATTGTTTGAGGCCAGGAGTTCGAGACTGCAGTGAGTTTTGATCATGCCACTGCACTCCAGCCTGGGCAACAGAGAGAGATCCTGTTCATAATACTCTCTATATCTCACATGGTTAGAGATAAGCAGGTGTAGTCAGGACAGTGATTATTGCTTTAAAGAAGCATCATTTGGAAGTCATGGAGAAATATCAGTACATTTTGCAAGTATACTAAATTCTTCTGTGCCACCTACATAAGGTTTTGTTTCACTGACAGAAATTAGAAAATTACAACCTTGAGCACCAATGTCCAATAAACAAAAAATCTGTTGGAACTAAACAACAACAAAACAGAACATGGGAGCTCTCAGTTGCCATAAACAAGTGAGCCAATTCTTCATAATAAACACATTTTAACTATGCATTGTTTTTATATTTTATTTTATTTTTTTGAGACAGGGTCTTGCTCTGTCACTAGGCGCCAGGCTGGAGTACAGTGGTGTGATCTCGGCTCACTGCAATCTCCGTCTCCCAGGTTCAAGCAATTCTCCTGCCTCAGCCTCCCAAGTAGCTGGGACCACAGGCATGCACCACCATGCCCAGCTAATTTTTGTATTTTAGTAGAGATGGAGTTTCATCGTGTTGGCCAGGATGGTCTCGATCTCTTGACCTTATGATCCGCCCACCTCAGCCTCCCAAAGTGCTGGGATTACAGGCATGAGTCACCGCACCCAGCCTGCATTGTTTTTAAAATTGGAAATACATGAAACTGAAAAAACAAAATTTATGAACCTTACATCTGTCAGAATGAATAGAACACAAACAATGAAATATAGCACATATGACTGATATTAGTTCTCCAAAGGAAAATGGAGCACAGTATGTAATTAAAGAGTGAAGGATATTGTCAATATTTTAGCAGAAGTCTTTAGAGAAGAATGACCTGGCAAGTTATTTGGAGACATGTTGATGGTATTTTCTGAAAAATGTTAGTGAGTCCTGTGTACAGTATATCTGTGCGAAAAGTATTATAGAAAAGAGAACAAATATGAAGAATATTAAATAAGAACAAGCATAACAGTTTGAGAATAGTAATGAAACAACTTAAAATGGAGAAGTGTTAGCAAGTGGGAGTACATGAAGGGATAAAAGCATATAGTTTACAAGATGAAATATGTTGGGATGCATAATCCAATGTAAGAATATTAAATTTTATCACTAATTAGAATATAACCACTGGAGGGTTTTAATAACAGAAGTGACATGATTAACTTGTATTTTCAGTAGCTTGTAAGGATTAATTTTGGGAAAAGGAGAAGCAATAATGAAAATATTGAATATTAATATTGCAAAATTTCATGAGTAATAAAGATTGCCGGAGCTGGCCGTTAATTGTAAGTTGTGAGAAAAAATGTTGAATTCTGGATACTTTATTAAGGTAGAGCTCACAGGCTTTTATGATGAAATAAAGGTGAGGGGAAGAGAATGATTCCAGGATGTTTTCTCTAGGTGGGAAAAAGGAGTTCCTCTTTCCAGATATAGAAACTGCTGGAGAGAATCAAGTTTTAGCATGGGGAAATCAATATCCTGGTTTTGAACAGGTTAAATGTGAGATGCCTTTTAGAATTCCAAGTGTGAATCGAACACCTGGATACAAAATTCTAGTTGCAGAGAGAGCTAAGAGCTAGATACAAATTGAGAATCAATTGTCTCTAGAATACAATAGAAACAGTGTTTAAAAACATATGACTGGATGAAATCATGTCAAGAGAAAGTGTAGATAACACAACGGCCTAGTCGTTTTCAAGAATGGTCATAGCAATCTTCAGAGAAAAAAAAAATTGGTAATGAAGTTTCATACGTGTGTGTATGTGTGTGTGTGTGTGTATATATGTGTAGTTGAAGGGATGTCAACTCTGTGGAGAGGTAGTTATAGCATTTAGTTTTATCAAAATAACAGAGACCAGTAATTTTACTTCTACCCATACATTAGTATCTTCTTCATGCATTCTCTTTGAATGACTGCCTCCATGAAAGATACTTCTGCATGCTTTCTTGTTAAAATCCAGCTCTTATTTTCTTCTATGGAGTTCAGAATATCGCCTCCAACTAGACCTCAGATGTCATTCCCATCGTTAGAAACAACACATTGCTGATTTTGGCTTTTGCGCCTCATGAAGTGTCATTATTTTAGACAATAATTCTGACAGAATTATTTGTAAAAACTACAATTGCTTGGACTTATTTTCAGCATCTTCACATACTTCAGTTTAATATTTAGTAACTTTGACAGCCCTTCCTCATGTGTACGGGTTTGAGGTTACAAATCATTCATGTTTTAGAGATGTCAGTTTGCAGCTGTTACTCATTATTTCTGTTGTTTTGATATAATTTTAATACCCTAAAGTTTCTGCTAATATGAGCTTAAACTCTCAATGGTGAATTTTTCTGAGAATAAAAATAAATTGTTTCCGAGTTTAAAATAAATAAATAAATAAAATGAAGTAAATAAAAATATTTAATTTCTTTTTATTTTCTAGACATATCTGCCCTTTCTTTGCATTACTACTCTAGGATTAACAAATATTAACTTGAGCTAACCTTAACAATAGCTTATAAAAGTGTACAGTATACTTAAATTAGCTTTTATTTGACCTTTATTAGATTTGGTTAAGATGGATTTTTCTGGTCCATTCTGTAGAATTCTTTTTTTTAAATCCTAGGATGGCCTTGTAATTCTCTACATAATATATCAAGAGTAACATTATTAATAATCTGCTGAGCACACTTTTAAAAATAGATTTCTTCCCACTGATTAGTATATTTTCATTATAACTTACAGAGACTTTGAGGTATGTGATTTAATCTCCAAGATACAGAAGTTATTTTATTTCTTGACAATTATTTTGTGCCTCAGGTTGTGTGATGCATAGAGCTAAAGAACATTTATTCCCCACATGACAAATGTCAGGTTTTGTAAAACATCTCTGATTATAGAGTGTCTTCCTTTTGCTAAATAAAAACAATGAAGACCTATATAAGAGAAAGGCATGCATCTTCTCCTAGGTGAAAAAGAATTACAGCTTAACTGTCAGATATCATGAGAATGAAGATTTGTACATCTTAGTGTAATAATCCATTAAGTAATATGTTTTAAATTTATTTTTCACTGATTTAGCTAAATACTCGAAATATACCCTGCATTTCTACACTTACTAATGATAGATACAATTTTTTGAGCAGGCTTCTGAAACTACTTCTTTTACTAATTCAAAGGAAAGCACAAACAGCTTTCTTTAACCTATAATTTGAGTATTTTGTATCTAATTGGTTGTAGTTGAGTAAATATATACTTGTTCTTACAATGTTAAACACATAAGCAGCAGTCTTAATGCTGTTTATGTGTGGTTAACTTGTAAAAAATTCATCAAGTGCACTGAGATCTGCACAGCTTATTTAAAAATTATGTATAAAGTTTTGAAGAATAAAAATGGTTTGACAAGTAGGCAACCCACAAAGGAACTGACACATAAAGGGAAGAGGATCAAACAGGAATATAGCAGGCATATTCACTCTGTAGGCTGCAGCGTCTGGCTACACTCCAAGGGAGTTGAAAGAACAAGCAGACATGAAATATAGAAAAAGAATAGAGACATGAATCTCAAGGTGGAGAAATAAAAGACCATTTGACATTCAAAAATGATTTTTTAATTTTACGTCTTTGACACACAGTCAATAAACTCACCTCAGCTTAACTTAGTTGACAATGCATGCAACTGTTTTTCCAAATCTGAGGAAAGAAACGCAAAAGCTTGTATTTAAAACATGTTTCTGCTAAATAATATGAACCTACTATTTCAGTTTCACCAGTTTTCCATAACATAAAAGACAGTCCTGGTGAATTCTGTATGCAAACCTAAATTCAGAAAATCTTTAATTTTTTTAACATTATTTAATATATTTTAACATTTTATTGCAAGAGCAAATGTTAATTTCATTAAGTGTAGTGTTCTAATTAATCATCACATGTAACATTTTGGTTAATAATTTTCATGTATTTGTCAAATTTTAAATTTTAAATTTTAAAACCTATTTATTTTGGTTTTGTTTTAAAATTCAAGCTCATCAAACATCTGTATGGCACTCAGCTTATCTTGAATTTAGTCATTTGAAAATATTCTTGAGTAAAACTATATCAAGATGATACTAAGGCAAGTAACTGATAAACAACAAAACCATACTAAAGTGATGACGTCTGATAATATATCAACTTCTAGTAAAAGGTGGTCTTTAAATAGCGGATTTTCTTTAGCATTTCTACATGCAAAGCTCACTCAATTTTCATCCTTGCATGTATAAATCTTAAGAAATAATGGTATCTGGGTAGGATGACAATATATATTAAATTACCATAATAAGAAAAAATAGATTGCTGCTTACTGAAATTTTTGTATTTATAAATATATGCTCTTTGTGTTTTGATAAATAGAGATAAAATGCGCTCCCAAAAGGCTCTTTCAAGTTAGACTTCCTCCACTAGGTATCTTTTCCTTTCTAATGTGCAAGTAGTTATAATTTAATGTTGGCTCAATTTCCATGGCCTTGATAAATTTGGATTGATATTTTCATATTTTACTGGGAGCCCATATTGATCTTCTGTGAATTAGCTAATACTCTTTATTCATATTTTCAATGAATTTATTTTTCTAATTCATATTGTTTTTTATTTTGTATCTTTGTAGTGATTTTCTCCCAGTCAGTCTTTATGTATTCCGGTTTCCATTTTGCTGCAGATCATCTTCATCACCATACATTAATTCAATTGAATTTATATTTATATTCCCTGTAAAGTTTATTATTTATATATTATTTATAAATGTATTTATATATTTATTATTTATATTCCCTGTAAAGTTTATTATTTATATATTATTTATAAATATATTTATCTATTTATATTTATATTCCCTGTAAAGTTTATACCCATGAATGTATAATCAAATATAAAATATCATCCATGGGCCATAACATCAACCTTCATTCTTACCCCCTTAAGAAACTAATTCTTATAATCTCAGAATTATCTGTGGACTTGTCTGAACCCATTTTTTTTCTTTGCTGTTATATTGGTTTAACTGGGAGATACTATTTATGATTTTTATTAAAAGTGTTTATTTACCAAGTCCAATTGATAGTATGGAAACTTAAATTTAATGATATCATATGATTTTCCAAGTCTTAATTTTATTTCAGTGCCAGGCATCGAATTATAAATCCCTTTTCTCTGTGATTATGATTTGGGGAAACAATTTATTAGAACCACATTTTGAAACATAAGAATAAGCTGTAGGAATTTTATCTCTATAGTTAGTCTCCACATTCATTCTTGAAGTGCAGAGTGAAACACACTAGTATTATTACTATCTGTAAAAACAAATATATTGGGATCTTTGTTCAGGACAGGGAATAGAAACATTATGGCTTTAGGGAAAGTTGTTATTATTTTTGTTCAGTGTTAATTATTCTCAGTTCAATTTTCAGCACGGCTCTTGGTGTATGTGTTCTAAATGGAATTATATGCTGTATTTACAATATTAAACTACAACTGAATTCTGATGGAATTTCAGTGGGAAAAAAATGACCTCTTACATTCAATTGAAATTGTATATTTTCTTTATGTTTCTTATAAACTTATAATTGTGAACTTAAGTAAAATTAAAAGTATATTTAGACTAAATAACTCATTTGACATTTACATATTTTAATTAATCAGAATTTTTGTATTATCTATATCTATCCTTTATTTTCCTGTATCAATGTGGTTCCCTTCAAGTATTTGTCTCCATAATGTTCTTTCCCAGGATAGTACTAAAGTGCCCAGAATATCATAAAAATGACTTAACAATATGGCAAGAAGAGAGCAATTTCTTACCATTTAGAGAAGCAAAAGTGGCAAATGCTTTGGTCTGTGTTTTGTGTCATTAAATACAGAGAAGAAACAGAAATATATAGTTGGCAGAAGACATGGAATGTACTGGAGCTATAGGATATCACCCCCCAAAATTTTGCACACCTTAACTATGTAAACATCTCAAAGGCTCAGATATCTGTGAATACATCTGAGGAAATTTTATAAACACTTTCTAGATTTCAGAAAATAAGGGCAAGTCATACAAAATATAATCTCCATTCTATTATGTTCATCATCATGATTATTAGAGTAGAATTTGAGGTTTAGTAATAGATTTTTTTAATGTTCCTTCCTCAGAATGAGAGAGTTCTCTAAACCTGAGCATCAGGTATTCAAAGAAAAAAAAGAAGCCACTTATACTGCTATCTGTAATTAATAATAAACATATTTTTGCATTATTATAAATCCTTACACTAATTGTTAACCACAGTAATTTTATTTGTTTTAATGTAAATAAATGTGTGTTTTACTTAACAGCATAGTAAATTTTCTTCTCTTTTATGCAATTCACGTTGATGGGCTCACTTTGATGGGTGCTACCTCTTTGGTTATTCAAATATGTTCCAATTTTTTCATATTCAGTTAAAGATTTGTTTCAGATTGTCTCCTATTCAGAATCTTGTTTTGTTTTTCTCAGTATTGATTTCATTTTTATAAAGATTCACAAATAAGAAAATAAAAGGCCTTATCTCTATTGTTTATTATTCTTACTCTTCAATAGTGTTTTCACTAAATATAAACACTCTTTTCTTACCTGAAATTTCTAAGCCCATTATAATCAATTTCCTTGGTATACTTTTGACCTCCTATTTTTTCTTTGTGAATAATGTCACTGTCTCTTCTACAATGTTGTGACATCCTTGTTTCTCCATCTAATATCATTTTTGCTATAATGGAATCTAAACCGTGAACCCTTTTACTATAAATTTTGAGAGGACATTTTGATTAAATTATTGAAATTACTTTTAGTCTTTTGAATAAAGACATATTTTGAATGTAGACATATCTGTGCAGTATTCACTTCTACTTGTTGACCAACTGTATAAGACTATCTGTGAAAATTAGAGAAAAGTTTTTAACTTTGTATTTAGTCACTTTAAAAAAAACCTAGCTCAATTATAAAGTCTAAAGTGATTTTAAAACACATTTTCTTAACTAATTTTATTTTTCAAGACAAACTATGATTTTATTCTCCCAGGCATTTTTTTATTCAATATTCAGCTTTTTCTCACAGTCTTCAGGGGTCTTATTGATTTAAACCCATATCTACTTCTTTATTCTTTAGCCAAGCAGTTTCAGTTGTATTAAAAGTATTTGTTCTGGAATGAGTGGGAGTATTTTAAATTTTGAGTTTACAAATTTGGTAACTAAATTTGGAGTCATATTTTAATAGGATTTTTTGGTCAAATATTTCAATTTTATTATGCACAAAAGTATAAATTAGTTGATACTCATTTTCAGGTATCTTAAAAATATAAAACTCTAGTAACATACTTCTAAGATCATCATTATCTGAAATGCACCTTGAATAATAACTTTGAAGAAAGGTAATGTAACTTTCACTCTTCTTGTGAGATTCCCATTACTTTACCTTAGTTTATGCACACTTAACTACATATGTTTTAATTAAGAAATATTAGGAGAAACATATCTCTCCATTTTAATTAACTTTAGTCGTCCCTAAAGTTCAATTTCAAATCAATTTCAAATGTGTGCTCCATTTTCTGAGCAGTCAATATTTTTGCATGAGTGGTATATGTGATTGTCTATTGAAAGAAAAGATTCTGTGTTACTTTGGAAGGATGATTTATTTTCATATTAACTGGATGGGAGTATCTGGCTCTTCCACACTTTGGCTTTCTCCTTTCTATCTCTTTGAAATATCTCTCTAATAATGGAAGATGGATTACAAATATATGATTGTTTGTCGAATGCCCCATTTCTTTTATTTTTTCCCTCTGTGTGTGTGTATGTGTGTTTGAAACAGAGTCTCACTCTGCTGCCCCAGGATAGAATGCAAGAATGGGGAAATCTCTTTTCACTGTAAATTCTGCCTCCTGAGTTTACGGGATTCTCATGTCTTGGCTTCCTGCTGGCTGAGACTACAGTTGTGCACCACCACCTCCAGCTAATTTTTAAACTTTTAGTACAGACAGGTTTTACCATGTTGGCAAGGCTGGTCTTGAATTTCTAATGTCAGTCAGATGCTAAAGCACTGGGATTATAGGTGAGAGCCACTGTGCCTTGCCTGCTTCTATTATTTTAACTACATCAACAGATTTTCAATCTGCTTTTTATATTATCTTCTTTTCTTAACATTTACTAACACTGCAACTTAGATATACTAAACAAAGTTTAGTTCTTCTTTTGTTTTGTTTTTAATCCCCAAGCCACTGGGTTCTTCTTCACATTTTTTTCATGAATTTTGAGTCACACATTTTCACCTGCCCCTCACAGTAGCCAGTATTGTACTCATTTTCTTCCCTCTCCAGAACTTCCTACACAAGTCAACTTTTGCCAGTCCACTAACACTTTTGGCTTCTCCATGGCCTCCTAGGTAAAGGATAAACCACTATCTCCAATTCAAACTACCATATACATGGGAAAGCCAAACATACTTTCAATGTTTCAGGATTCTCCTCTGCAAGAGTTCATATTTTAATATGGAGGATATATGCTATGTTCTCTGGTTGTTTTCAGTGAGGGTTCAGATTTATCATCTAAAGCCCTCCTATCAGTTATGTCATATCTAGGCTGGTATGGGGAGTTAGATGAAAGAATTGTTAAGTATGACATTTGAGCAATTTTTGCAGCAACAGAAGTTGAAATATCCAGATTTTAGAGGTTGCATTTCCAGCAAAAGGGTTCTAAGTTTAGTATTCATTGTGCCAGCAACAAAAGTAGTAATGTCCATCTTCTTTAGAACATCAACAATACCTTCATATGAACAGTTCTGTCATGTTACTTTGATAATTTTTCATAGATATGAACCCTCCAATTCTGGTTCTTTAGCCCTTTGGTAAGATTTATGTGCTAACCAGTATCTTTTAGTAAAGCTCTTAAATTAGCCAGAGTTACTTGCTGCTAATTCAATTTTCTTATTCAATAAAATATATAAGATTTGAACTTAAAAATTTCAAAATACTGTTATGTTACCACCTTTTATATAAAGAGATAGAAATTCAGAAGACTTCCATTTTATTGCATATGTATACATATTTATATAAACAAAATTTAATATAATGTGTGTCTATACCTATACAAAACTATTCTTTGTACATACCAACCAAAATGTGATAAGTAAGTCTCCATTAGAAAAAGTCTTCCAGAACTAATAAACTAGTGTCACCAGTAGGAAGATCCTTAGTCTTAATATTTGTACATATACTAATAAAGATGAAATGTATTTCACAACATGGAGAGAGAATACTTAGATTTGGGGCGTGATTCTGACACTGCTAAGCTCTATGCCCTTTTGCAAGCCATTTAATCATTTTTTTTGTCCAATTTATTTCCCTGTAAATGTATTGAGTTACATGGGTCCCTCATAATATATCTTTCTTTAAATTTTAGACTTTGTAATACAAATTCCTAAAAGATATAAGGAAATATTACAGGTTACACACATTTGGAATGTTAAAGTAATTTTTTAAAGTGAATATTTACATCAAGTTAATCTGAAAGGATAGAACTAACCAAAGAGCAATTTTGGACAGTGGCTACTAAATGTGGAAGAAAAATACCTTATCTTAATGCTGTAAGAATATGCAGGACTTTACTAAAACTTCCAAAATTGAAAGCCAATTCCTTTAAAAAACTCTTTTCCTTGCATATTCATGGCTAGAAAGCAGCTAATCCATCCTTAAAAATACCAAAAAAAAAAAAAAAAAAAAAAAAAAGAAAGTTTAAATTGGCTTATCTCCTGGAAACTGTTTTTGGCAATATGAGTGAGGTAGATTGTCTCTTTACTCAATTTCACTTTCCCCATCTGCACCAGTTTCTCATATGACAGGTTCTCTCCATAGGTTTCTGGCAACCCAACCAACATCAGTTGCTGTAAATATTATCATAAGAAGGAAAGGAAAGAAAAGCTTATTTCTTTAATGTACAACTAAGTGTTCCAAGTTTTAATTAATATCCAATAACTAACGTAAGACAACACTCTTTTTGACAAAGCAATATGAACCTTTTTGAACCACCAAGGCTTTGCCCTTATCCCACCAATTAAATCTCAGCTGACTGAATACTCCCTTTTCTTTTTCTTAGAAGAATCTACAGATCCTAAAACAGGTATAAATATTTATTTTCTCCAAGGTTATCCTTGTTTTGCTCATTTTGAGTCAGAGACAACTTAGATTCCTAGCTGGAGTACTGATTTCTCTTTTCAACAACTACAAGGAGTGATAATATGATTTACTCTCTTTATTGCATTGGGGTTCCAATTCTCCCAAATCCAAGTCTTTCATTTGCCCCATTTTTGCCATTTCAGAGGGTCAAGAAGACAAATTATAACATTAGACTTATGTACATAATACTAAGAAAGCTCATGCAGAGTATATACACAAATATGATTACCATAGCAAGTTGTATTATAAACCAGTTACAATCAGAAATGCTAGTACCACTAATTAAAGGGCATTTTGTACATTTGAAGGGATTTTCTTGGTTTCCTCCATAACATGAAGGGTCCCTCACATTTAATGGTGAGGGATCAGAGATGTTAGATTTGCTGCATGATGCCTGTTATCTGTCAACATCCATTGCCATTACCACTCATGTAACCATTCCCACTGCTTTCCTTTCCCCAATATAGCTAGAATCGAAAGGATTAAATCTCAGGATTTCCTTGAAAATAGGTTTGGCTATTTGTATTTAGGTTAATCCAATGAAATCCTATTGCCACATACTTGGAAGGTGTCCATAATATGAATGCCATCTTTTTATGACTACTGTCACGCTCTGTTGTTTAAGAAAGTTGTTGTTTTCCTGCATCAGATTTCATTGTCTGTTAAGTGGCTTTTCATTTGTAAAAAAATAAAAATAAATAAATAAATAAATAATTAAATAAATAAATAAATAAAATAAACAAGTAATATAGCACTGGCTTCTTTATGTGACTCACCAACACCAGCTTTGGGTTTCCACACTCCAGTCTTCTTTGCCTCGAGACTGCTACATCAGTGTTATCATTCCCAGATCTAGACCATAGAACTAGTCTTAGAAATAGAAATTTTGTAGTAGGAAACTATGGAATTGGGTAGGTTTGGGAGCAATACATTTCAACAGGACCAGGCTAGAACTTCTTTCTTCTGCCATTCCAGTACTTCTGTAAACTTCTAGTTTTCTATACTAAATCCCTTGCTATTTATAATACATTTAATAGCTTATATGTCCAGTACTAAATTCTTAATTCATTCACATTATGAACTGGAATGCTCATTGTAGTTCACAGAATGAAGGATTCCTCTTTATTCTATGAAATTTTTGGATATTCTCCATGACCTTTATTTTATTTATTTGTTTGTTTGTTTGTTTTTGAGGTGGAGTTTTGCATTTGTTGCCCAGGCCAGTGTTCCATGGCATGATCTCAGCTCACTGCAACCTTCACCTCCTAGGTTCAAGTGATTCTCCTGCCTCAGCCTCCCAGCTAGCTGGGATTACAGGCATGTGCCATCACACTTGACCCTTCATTTTATTCTAAATATATATTTATATTTGACATATATAAATATCTAGAAAATACAAATCTAATATATAGTAACAAAAAGCAAGGCCATTATTTCCTTGTGCCCCAGGATGGAGGAATGGTTGACAAGGAAAGCATGTGAAAATATTGGGAGATGATGGAAACGTGCTCTATTTTGATTGTTGTGGCAGTTATACAGGTGCATAGATTTGTCAACATTCAATGAAATGGATACTTAAAATAGATGTATTTTATTTCGTATAAATTCTAGCTTGGTAAAATGGATTTTAAATGATTAACTTCTGTATTGTCTGTGCCATTTGCAAAAACATGTTTTCACCTATGAACCCTGTTTAAAATGATATGTGCCTAGAATTTAACTGTTTATGAAAATGCTATCTATTTTTGCACAATTTTAATAAACACATAATTTCCCAGTACTATTGTCTTAATTGAGAAAGCTTGCTTTGGAACTTTTCCAAAAGTATTTTGCTCTTTCTAAATATCACATCAACAGTGTTAACATATTTGTTAATATAACACACTAAGCTAGTTTTCATCTGTATCTTTCGTAATTTTAGTGATTCTAAATTTAAGAACAAACATCTGATACTGCATCAGGCCTTCTAATATAATTATGCAAGACTACTTACACTATGGCATGATATATCATATTGAAATTACTTTTTATTTATTCCTCCTTTATATGACAGTAAATTTTTAGATATATATTTATATTATGGTAACAGATAGAAAGCTTGGTTCGAGTACTAATCACACTGCTTGTTCATTCATTTTAAGATGGTAATAAGTACTGTCTGACATCTGAGAATACTGCAATAATAATAACAGAGGAACCCATGACTGCATGGATTTTATCTTCTACTGGGGTAAATCTTGATAACAAAATAAATGGATAAGCTGAACGTGGTGGCTCATGCCTGTAATCCCAACACTTTGGGAGGCTGAGGTGGGTGGATCAGGAGGTCAGGAGTTTGAGACCAGTCTGACAAACATGGTGAAACTCCTTCATCTCTACAAAAAATACAAAAATTGGCTGGTTGTGGTGACAGACGCCTGTAATCCCAGCTGCTCGGGAGGCTGAGGCAGGAGAAACATTTCGACCCCGGAGAAGGGGAGGTTGCAGTGAGCTGAGATTACACCATGGCACTCTAGTCTAGGTGACAGGATGAGACTCTGTCTCAAAAAAAAAAAAAAAAAAAAAAAAAGGATTATATCAGGTGCTGACAAAGGCCACAGACTAAAATAGAGTAGTTGCCCAATACTATTTAAAAACTAAGATGCAAATTTGATAAGTTTTCCTTAAATTAACTGTTACAGAATTTCTCATTTTCTGGAACTGTAATGTAGAATAAGTATGCAAAAACAAGAAAAATTTACTTTTCATCAAAACCAAACAAATAACAGTAGCAAACCTTTATCTTAGTTTCATTTAATATCCCTTGTGTTGCCTTGGGTTCTCCAGGACACAGAAGCTGAGATGAAGTTTAAAGTGTGAAAGATTTACTGGAGAATAACAGCTGTGAAATAAAAAACATAGAAAGCAGTGTTAGCTAGAAATAGTTATCAGATTATGATGTTGGAGCTTTGGAACAAATATTAGAGAGAAGAGTCCCAACTTGGGCAGAAATGGGTAAGCCCTAAGACACCCATCTTGCTTAGTCATTGGCTGAGTTCCACTCACAGAAACCCACCCTGGGCCACCATCACTGTGTTGCCAATGGCCAGCACCACTCTGAGAATGTGATTTTGGCTAGAATGTGGAGGTGACTTCGAAAGAAGCTGACAGCTGGTGGCTGTCAGAAAACTATAGCCCTCACATCTGGACAGTAAGTCATTCCTTGAAAAGGAATCTAAATGAAGCATTTAAATTATTAACCTAAGTTAAATTACCACCATTTTTGTGAATTAAAAATGACATCTGAGCCCATTAATAGGTTTCCTGAGGCTAATTTTATTTTCAATGAATTTTGTCTCATTTCTGAAATGCTATAAAGTTGGTAGGATTATTAAACAACTGTTTCTTAGGCTGTTTTTCACCATTTTAAACCACATGCACCAGATTTACATGTTAGAAAAATAAAAGACTGACACTGAAAATTTATGCTAGAGTAATTAACAGATGCGAGATTATATTAATATTCTAAAAAAGAGATAATGAGCACTTTTGCTTAGTACGTGACTAAGTATGAATAAAAAAGGTAAAAATTTAAACTATCTACTACTGCTACTTCTTTGTGTGTTGTACTACAAAGAAATTTAACCTTGATGTCCGTAAAATACTAGCAAAATGAATCCAGCAAAATATAAAAAATGTTATACCATGATCAGGTAGAATTTATGTATTATTGTAAAACATCATATAAATAGATTTTAAAACTGATACCATCATTTTAATAGATGCAGAAAAATCATTTGACAATATCCAACAAACTTTAATGATTAAAAAACTTCAACAAACAATGAATAGCAGGAATACATTCAATTTGGTAAAGAACATTTACATAAAACTCATAGTTTATATTACATTTAATGGTAAAAGACTAGATGTTTACCCCCTAAAACCAGAAACAAGTAAAGGATGTCTGTTCTTGCCACTTCTATTGAAGATTAAGCTGGAAGTTCTAGTCAGAGCAATCAGTCAAGAAAAGAAAAAAAAAAGGCATCAATTTTGGAAAGAAAGAAGTACATTTTTCTGTCATTTTCTGTCATTTTTCTCATAGGTTATATTCTTGTATATAAAATCCAGTAAAAAAACATAGAACTAATATTTTAGTTCAGAAAGGTTACAAGCTTAATAGACACAGAATTTATTAAAATATTAGAACTAATATTTGGAATCCACTAAAAATATTAGAACTTATAAATTCTTAGTAAAGCTGCAAACTATAAGATTAATGTGCAAAATTATTGGTATTTATATATATTTTCCAGGGATGATTCAAAAATGAAATTAAGAAAACAATATGGCTCCTAATAGCATCAAAAGAATGAAATTCTTATGAATACATTTAACTAAATAAGTACAACATTTAGCTATAAATATTGTAAAAGCTATAAAGGATTGTTGAAACAAACTTCAAAAGATTTACATAAATGGAAAAAAATCTCATGTCCATGGAATAGAAGGGTTAGCATTGTTTAGAAGGTAATATTCCCCAAAATGATCTGTAGATTCAATGTCAGTTCTGTCAGGAATTCCAATACAACTCTTTTTAGAAACTGGAAAGTTAATTCTAAAGTTGAAAAGAAATTGAAGAATAACCAAAATAATCTTGGGGAAGAAAAAAACGCTTTCCAATTTCAAACTTACTACAGAGAAACTGTAAATCAGTGTAGTACTGGAACAAGGATAGGCATCTAGATCAATGAAATAGAAACAAAAGTCTAGAAATAAACTAATACATATATGGTTAAGTACATTTTGGTAAGAGTGCCAAGACAATTCAATGGGAGCAAGAATAGGTTTTGAACAAATGGTTGGGTTGTTCCAGTTGGGACAACTGGAAAATGGGGGGTCAAATGCAAAATAAAGTTGGATCCTAAGTCATGCCATATAAGAAATTAATGAAAAACAAATCAACCACATAAATGTAATAATTAAAAGTATAAAAGTCTTAGAAGATAAGATATGGTATTTTCATGACCACGGATCTGGTAAATAATTCTTAAATATGGCAACAAAAACATGACCTTCAAAAGTAAAAGAAATAAGTAAATTGGATTTCAACAATTTTTTTTTTTTTATGATTTAAAGGATACCATCAAGAAGGTGAAAACCAAACCACAAAAATGGTAGAATATGTTTACTAATCATATATCTGACAGGCACATTGTATTTCGAATATATGACAAACAGTTAGAACTCCATAATTAAAAGACAAATGGCCTAACTAAAAAGTGGGTAAAGATTGTGAATAGATATTTCTCTAAGGAAAATATGCAAATGTAATAACCTCATGAAAATATGCTAAGGTTATTAGTCATCAGGGAAACACAAATCGAAAATGTGTCACCACTTCACAAACACTAGAATGGCTGAAATTAAAAAGTGAGGTAAAATGCTGGTGTGGACATGGAGATATCAGAACCCTCACACATTGTCAGGAGACAGTAAAATGGTGCTGTTAATTTGGAAAATAGTCTGGCAACTCCTAAATGAATAAATATAGAGTTACCATATAACCCAGCAATTTCACTTCTAGGTATATACTGCAAAGAAATAAACATATATATGCATACAAAATTTGCACCCAAGTATTTATAGAAGAATCATACCTAATAGCAAATATTTGGAAACCACTCAAATGTCCATCAACAGAGAAGTAAAAAAATGCATGGTAAATTCATAAATAAGGCCGGGCTGGGTAACTCACGCCTGTAATCCCAGGACTTTAGGAGACCGAGACGAGCCGATCACCTGAGGTCAGGAGTTCAAGACCAGCCTGACAAACATGATGAAACCCTGTCTCTACTAAAAATACAAAAACAAATTAGCCGAGAATCATGGCAGATGCCTGTAATCCCAGCTACTCAGGAGGCTGAGGAAGGAGAATCACTTGAATTTGGCAGGGGGGAGGTTGCAGTGACCCAAGATCATGCCATTGCACTCCAACCTGGGCTACAAGAGAGAAAAAACAAAAATCCATAAATGGAATATTACTTAATCACAAGAAGGAACGAAGTGCTTGAACATGCCACATCAATAAACCTTAAAAATATTATGCTAAATTAAAAATGTCAGTCACAAAAGATGGCATAGTATATACCATCTCGCCTAATGAAGTCCAGAAGGATATCCACAGAGACAGAAAGTAGATAAGTGGTTGCTTACTGTTTTCCTTAAGAGTATTGTAAGTTTAGAGCAGCAGTCCCCAAACTTTCTGAGGCACAAGGCACCGGTTTTGTGGAAGACAGTTTTTCCATGGACAGCAGGGTAGGGAGGGAGAAGATGGTTTGAGGTTGAAACTTCTACCTCAGATCATTGGGCATTAGTTAGATTCCCATAAGGAGCACGCAACCTAGCTCCCTGCATGCACCGTTCCCAGTAGGGTTTGTGCTCCTATGAGAAGCTAATGCCGCTGCTGATCTAACAGGAGCGGGAGCTCAGGCGCTGATGCTAGTTCGCCAGCCTCCTGCTGTGTGGCTTAGTTCCTAACAGACCACAGACCAGGACTAGCCTGTGGCCTGTCGTTTGGGGACCCCTGGTTTAGAGGAATGATAGGTATAGTGTAGCAGGCTTTTCCTGTGGTGATGAAAATGTTTTACAATCGACTGTGGTAATGGTTGTACATACCTGTGTACATACTAAAAAGCATTGAATTGTACACTTTTAAAAGGGCATACTATAATATGTAAATTTTATATAATAAAACTATTTTAAAAACATACTACTTCAAATTCAGAATGTTCTCAGTGAATAGGTAAATCTGAGTTATAAGAATTCTTCATGGTTTGGTAAAGAAAATACTGGTCTATACAAAGATACCATTCGTAATCCCAGGTTTCTGGTTGTTCAAGTTATTACTTTGATTCTCATTCCCAAATCTGTGTTTATTTAAAAACTTCTACTTGTATACTTTGATGAAAACATTGATATTGATTAATTTATTATTATTAATTTATTCTCATCACACTGAGTCACACTGCAAAATGGAATACTAAATAAAATGAATTATCCACATTCAAAAAATATATTTCTCTTCCTAAAGTATTTTAATTATTTCCATAGCAATAAGCAAAAACAAGGAGCAATCAAGCAATATGACCTTGCTTGATTCAGAAAGGCTAAAACAAGTATGTTACCAATTTTTTGCTCAAACTGATAGAGACTGAATTTCAGCTTGTTAGTAAAATATGTCATTCTCTCAATCTTCCAAGTTTATGAATATTTTCAAACATTATTTTGCCCAGTAATTATGAAGGCAAATAATTTGAATGATTAATTACAATTTATATATTTATAGAGATATTACATCCAGCTTTAGCACACAAAGTCAACAAACATTCATAATTTATTTTCTTCCTCATTATACTAAAGCAATCTGTAGCATCAAGCATCAGCTCTGAATGAAAAGCTGTTTCTTTGGTAATTTGACAATAATTCATTGAAGATTATTTTAAATGGTCTATAGACTTGGTTTGCCCTCTTTTGGCAAAGTTTTGAAGTACAAATGTATATTTTTTTTCCGATTTCAGAAAAGGTTACTGTCTTTTTTTCTTTCATTCTCTAGGCTTTCAACATTATACTTCTGGAAACAAAAAATTGTTATTGATATTACACTTAATGGTTTGGAACAGAAAATTTAATTAACCTCTGATATTAAAAATGACTCTTCTGTGATAAAAATACAGCTTACACAATTTTCAGATTTTAAGTGTTATGAAACTTAATATCCATCCTAAATTTTGAAACTGCACAAACTTAATCATCCATTGACTATTCATAAAAACAAGAACACTAAAATTATATTATGCCTCCATTGGCTTCCTAGTAAATGATCAATATTTGTTTTTCTATTTAGTACAAATGGTAACTGCTGTCTTCTGACCTACCAACAAACTTCCATTCTTTTTATATTGTAATTGTAAGCTCATTTCAAAATGCCATATTGATGTTTACATTTCACATATTAAAAGAAGAATTTAATTCCATAATTCTCTATTACTTCCTTTCTTGACATTTTTTTTAAAGTACAGCCTTAACAGCTACAGGTCAGTTTTTCTAAGGTAAGAGTTTATTTTTAGATTAACCAAGGATAAAACTCTCCTTGATTTCATATTATAATACTAAGTTTTCTAGCTTCTTGGAAGTTTGATGTAAACAAAAAAATCATTAAATTTTAGGGGAAAAAGGATTAGTATTGTACACTTTAACTGAATTCTGTTTTCTTGTACTTTATGACAAAATTCTAATGTAGACTCTCAAAAATAGAATATTTCACCTTAAGAAATACAAACTTCAGCAGATTGAAACAATTTGTTTGATTCTGTGGCATAACATGGAATTTATTTTATTCTTGCCTTGGTGCAAAAATAATTTCTATGCTGCTCATTCTATATATTCATTTTTGGAAGTAATTGCTTTTTTATTTTCTAGCTTGTTCAATTTAATCTTAGTTGTCTCAGTTTTATAATTTGAATTTTTAACTAAAACACAACAAAATTACTCCAAATAGCACTACTCTGAGAGATATCTTTTAATTTGATATTTAAATATACATTCATGATTCTGTTTCCTTTTATTCTATATCTTCCAAAGTTACATATGAATTAAGCATTAGAGTTGTCATCCTAACATTAGAATGTTATTATATTTGGTATACTTGGATATACTACTCTGCTGATTTATTTTAATAAGGTAACATGAATCGTCTTAGGTGACCTGAAGTAAATTAGTTGATCTCTTTGCTCTATTTTCACATCTTGAAAAGAAAGATACTAGTAATATCTAAAAGGAATATGATGATTAAATTAGATCAATACATGTAAAATGCTTAGCAAAGTGCCTGGCATAAAATGTGTTCCTAATAAATATTAAATATTATTATTAAAACAATTAGACTTAGATATAGCTTAATACTAATTAACATTAGCTATTGATCCTTGGGTGATGTTAGTTGTAGAAGAACTACAAACTAAGGGCCTTACTTAGAGTTTCGTTTATTGCATTGCTAATTTCTTCATGGTTAAAGAAAAAGAAGCAGGCTTTATGTATATTAAAAAGATGGAAAAACAAATGATGTTTAAACTAATTAAAAGATTAAAGAAGAAATCAAGAACAGAAGGAGAAAATATCTTTTAAATAATTTAAAAAGCAGACATAGAACTTGAAACAAATATACTTAAGATACATGCCCAGTCTCATGATTTCCAAACAAAACACCAGAATTATAAGTAGATTTGAAGGAAATGTGTCATGTAATTATGTATTCTAGAATGTAATAGGCTAGTATATTTAAATAAATGATTTTTAGTACTACTCAGAAAAGAGGAAGCCCTTGAAATACCTTGTGTACCAAAAAGTTCTCCACAATTTTCAAGAAGCTGGGTAGCCTATATTACACACCACAATTTGACAATTTGGAATTACAGTGTCAAATGAAAAGCAATGATCTGTCCAACTTAATAAACAATTGTCTTTGTATTATTACTGCAGAATATCCTCCCTATGTATTTTAAGAGGGAGAAGTGAGAGGCTGTGAATCAGGCTGTACTAAGATAAAAAGGATCTATCAAATAAAAAATGTTGATCAAATTATTGGACTACTGTGTTTATTGGTATCTTGTAGATTTTTGATGATGTTAAGAAATGAGACAGATGAGAGAGGGAAGGAGGGGAATTGAGAGAAGAGGATGGATAATAAGAATAAGAGGAGAGGAGGCAAAGAGAATAGAGAGATTGGAAATTTGCAAAGTAGTAAACCTCAAATTATTTGAATGAAATAAGATGACCTTAAAAAAGGGTTTTAGCATTGCCAGTTCAAGATGGCCAATTAAGCAAACACAGCAACCTCTCCATCCTAGGAAACCAGCATAGAATTAAATTCTTAGTGAATCAGAGACATTAAAAAATGCAGATAGATCCTGACTAAAGAAAATTACTATCTCTCAAATCATATAATAAAAAATAGATTAATTTTTCTTCTGTTCGTTGCCTAAGGTAAGCAGGAATAGAAACTATTCTTCCATGTCTTGTGTCACTACTTAACATTATTTGTGTGGTTTCATTCTAGGTACATATATTGTAAATTGACATTAATTTTAACTGATCACTCTATATTTAATTGGTGAATTCATCTTGTTCATCTTCATTGTAATTTGTGAAATGTTTCTATTAATTGTGTTTTCTTTTCTTTTTCCCATTTATTTTATTTTCCCATTTATTTATTGCATTTTAGGTTTTGGGGTACATGTGAAGAACATGCAATATTTTTGCATAGGTACACACGTGGCAGTGTGATTTGCTGCCTTCCTCCCCATCACCTACATCTGGCATTTCTCCCCTTGCTATCTCTCCCCAGCTTCCCACCCCCCACCATCCCTCCCCCATTTCCCCCCAACTGACCCCAGTGTGTAGTGCTCCCCTCCCTGTGTCCATGCATTCTCATTGTTCAACAGCCGCCTATGAGTGAGAACATATGGTGTTTGATCTTCTGCTCTTCTGTCAGTTTGCTGAGAATGATGGTTTCTAGGTTCATCTATGTCCCAACAAAGGACCCAAACTCATCGTTTTTGATGGCTGCATAATATTCCATGGTGTATATGTGCCACATTTTCCCTATCCAGTCTATCGTCGATGGGCATTTGGGTTGGTTCCAGGTCTTTGCTATTGTAAACAGTGCTGCAATGAACATTCATGTTAATGTGTCCTTACAGTAGAATGATTTGTAATCCTTTGGATATATACCCAGTAATGGGATTGCTGGGTCAAATGGAATTTCTATTTCTAGGTCCTTGAGGAATCGCCACACTGTCTTCCACAATGGTTGAACTAATTTACACTCCCACCAACAGTGCAAAAGTGGTCCTATTTCTCCGCATCCTCTCCAGCATCTGTTGTCTCCAGATTTTTTAATGATCGCCATTCTAACTGGCGTGAGATGGTATCTCAATATTGTTTTGATTTGCATTTCTCTGATGACGAGTGATGATGAGCATTTTTTCATATGTTTGTTGGCCTCATGTATGTCTTCTTTTGTAAAGTGTCTGTTCATATCCTTTGCCCACTTTTGAATGGGCTTGTTTGTTTTCTTCTTGTAGATCTGTTTTAGTTCTTTGTAAATTCTGGATATCAGCCCTTTGTCAGATGGGTAAACTGCAAAAATTTTTTCCCATTCTGTTGGTTGCTGATTCACTCTAATGACTGTTTCTTTTGCTGTGCAGAAGCTGTGGAGTTTGATTAGGTCCCATTTGTCTCTTTTGGCTTTTGTTGTCAATGCTTTTGGTGTTTTGGTCATGAAGTCCTTGCCTACACCTATGTCCTGAATGGTTTTGCCTAGATTTTCTTCTAGAGTTTTTATGGTGTTAGGTCTTATGTTTAAGTCTTTAATCCATCTGGAGTTAATTTTAGTGTCAGGTGTCAGGAAGGGGTCCAGTTTCCGCTTTCTGCATATGGCTAGCCAGCCTTCCGCACATGGCTAGCCAGCTTTCCCAACACCATTTATTGAACAGGGAATCCTTTCCTCATTGCTTGTTTTTGTCTGGTTTGTCGAAGATCAGATGGTTGTAGATATGTTGTGTTGCCTCCGAGACCTCTGTTCTGTTCCATTGATCTATATCTCTGTTTTGGTACCAGTACCATGCTGTTTTGATTACTGTAGCCCTGTAGTAGAATTTGAAGTCCAGTAGTGTGATGCCTCCCACATTGTTCTTTTTGCTTAGAATTGACTTGGCTATGTGGGCTCTCTTTTGGCTCCATATGAAGTTTAAGGTGGTTTTTTCCAGTTCTGCGAAGAAGGTCATTGGTAGCTTGATGGGGATAGCATTGAATCTGTAAATTACTTTGGGTAGTATGGCCATTTTCATGACATTGATTCTTCCTAACCATGAACATGGAATGTTTCTCCATCTGTTTGTGTCCTCTCTGATTTCGTTGAGCAGTGGCTTGTAGTTCTCTTTAAAGAGGTCCTTTACGTTCCTTGTTAGTTGTATTCCTAGGTAATTTATTCTCTTTGTGGCAATTGTGAACGGAAGTTTGTTCTTGATTTGGATCTCTTTAAGTCTGTTATTGGTGTATAGGAATGCATGTGATTTTTACACATTGATTTTGTATCCTGAGACTTTGCTGAACTTGCTTATCAGTTTCAGGAGATTTGGGGCTGAGATGATGGGGTCTTCCAGATATACAATCATGTCGTCTGCAAATACAGACAATTTGACTTCCTCCTTTCCTATTTGAATGCCCTTTATTTCTTTTTCTTGCCTGATTGCTCTGGCTAGAACTTCTAATACTATATTGAATAGCAATGGTGAGAGATGGCATCCTTGTCTGGTGCCACATTTCAAGGGGAATGCTTCCAGTTTTTGCCCATTCAGTATGATATTGGCAGTTGGTTTGTCATAAATAGCTTTTATTATTTTGAGACATGTTCCATTGATACCTAGCTTATTGAGGGTTTTTAGCATAAAGGGCTGTTGAATTTTGTCAAAGGCCTTCTCTGCATCAATTGAGATAATCATGTGGTTTTTGTCTTTGGTTCTGTTTATGTGGTGAATTACGTTTATAGACTTGCGTATGTTGAACCAGCCTTGCATCCCCGGGATGAAGCCTACTTGATCATGGTGGATGAGCTTTTTGATGTGCTGTTGCAATCAGCTTGTCAGTATTTTATTGAAAATGTTTGCATCTATGTTCATCATGGATATTGGCCTGAAGCTTTCTTTTCTTCTTGAGTCTCTGCCGGGTTTTGGAATCAGGATGATGTTGGTGTCATAAAATGATTTGTGAAGAATTCCCTCTTTTTGTATTGTTTGGAATAGTTTCAGAAGGAATGGTACCAGCTCCTCTTTGTATGTCTGGTAGAATTCGGCTGTGAACCCGTCTGGACCTGGGCTTTTTTTGGGTGGTAAGCTCTTAATTGCTGCCTCAACTTCAGACCTTGTTATGGGTCTGTTCAGGGTTTCGGCTTCTTCCTGGTGTTTTCTTATTTTTGCTTTTCCATGTCATGGTTTAAGTTTTATATTCTTCTTCTTTGCACATATTCTGAATCACTTAGTTATTCTTTTTTTCTGTTATTCAATTATTTATTCTATTTTATTTTTATTCTATTTGATGAACACTTCCAATGATGTCATTTGTACATCATACATCTGTTTCTTTGATCATAGCATTCACATTTCAAGTCAGTATTTCTCTAACCTTAATTTTCACCTCTACAAAATTTTAACAATTGTAGGTGAGATTTTTTAAATTGCACACAACTCACCTTGTTCCTTTTTATGAAACAATTTTTCTTCAATTATGAATTTGCTAAATGATTTTCTCGTCATTTCTTGGATCTCATTTCTTGCTCCTGAGTTTACTAAACTTTTCTTAGCAGTGTATTCTACCATTGTGGTTATTTTCAGGGATTATAGTTGCTGAGAATTACTTTTAAAATACACAGAAAAGTAGAGATGTAATATGATAAACCCAATATACTTATTTCCCAGCTTCAACAGTTATCAAAAGTTTAGTAATCTTACTTTATTCATACATTTCTTGCCTATCCCACCATCCCATTTACACAAATTTAAAGTTCTTTATTAGCTACAGTATTTTAATCCAAATCATGGACAGCATGTAATTTTAGCTACCATTGTGTCACTCTAATTGATAGTAATATTGAAAATTATATAATCACCTGACCATTATCACATTTAATAATATTAGAAATAACTACTTATGTATTATGCAGTTCATATTCACATTTCCCAAATTGGCTTTGAAGTGTCCCTTAAAGCCTGATTTTTAAAATTAAAATCCAGGCCAGCTGTAGTGGCTCATGACTGTAATCTCAGCACTTTTTAAGGCCAAGCAGGGAAGACTGCTTGAGCTCAGAAGTTTGAGAATAGCCTGGGCAACAGGGCAACACAATGAGACCCAATCTCTACTAAAAAATATAGATAAATAAATTAGCTGGGTGTGGTGGTGTGCACTAGTCCAAGCTACTTGAGAGGCTGAGGAGAAAGGATCTCAGGACTGCCGTGAGCTATGACCACACCACTGGACTCCAGCCTGGGCAACAGAGAAAAACTATGTCACTAAAAAAAAAAAGAGAGAGAGAATGAAATTTCAAACAAGATCCAGCATTCTCTTTGGTTTTCCGTTGCATAATCCTTTTCTATTATCTACCAGTCTTTTTATCTTCCCTCTTCTGTCCTATTTTTTTACTGACAGAGCTGGATAATTTGTTGGAAAATTTTGCAGTCCTTTTAGCATTGTTTGACATAAACTTCTATCTCTTTCATTTCCTTCAAACTGATAGGTGATTTGTGCACTTTCCATTGCATCACATATAAAAAATTATGATATTTGGTAACATCCATATTGTGAAGTGAAGATCAATTTGTGATTTAAATTTATGGACCTAATCACTCCATTACAAAGCTAATACTTTTAGCATCAATTTGTGATAGTTGCAAATAGGAATGATAGTTTTGACTGAATGGCAACCCCTGGAATAAAATTTATTTTCAGAATTAAAAGACAATTATTAAATATGCTATGAACTGAATTCTAATCTCTTAAAATATTTTTTTCTTTTTATGGAAGGTTTTGCAGTATATATTTCCTAGGTTTGGTGTTTTAAATTTTAACTATTATGTGTCAAGATGTAGATTGTGTTAATTTTTGTCTGCCTTTTGTTGTAATCTTGACCTTAAACCATTTAAGTCTTTTTTCCATTGGGATACTTTGTTTCTATGATTTCTTTACATATTACTCTGCACCATTTTCTTTTTCTTCATTTTATTTTTTATTGTTTCTCAGTGCTAACTGCTAAAAGAATACCTCAATTTGATTTTTTTGTATTTTTTATTGATGGAATTTTATTTCTTCCTTTTCTTTCTCCTCTCCTCCTTCCTTCTCTTTTTCTTCCTCTTCTTATTCTTATTTTATTATTATTATTACATAATAATAATGGAAATATTATTCTGATATAAGAATATTAACTCATTCATTTATCTGGGCTTTCTTATTTCTTATTATTGCGGTAGTTTAGTCACAGCAGCAGAATATAAAATAAAAATTTTGTAATATATATGTTCTATATTTTTCCCTTTATATAGAATAAGAAATAAATGCCCTTCAGTATTTTTTTACTTATTTGTTCTCAAAATCTATCTTATGTGTAGTATATGGTGGATATGCAACAGTATCTGATTAATTTTATTAGAATAGATGAAACAGACTCAGGACTCTAAGCAACTAGACAACTCTCATAAATAGATAATATAACTATTATAATTATATGGTAAGTAAGGTTGGAATTGTGGTAACATGACAAAATTGAGGACATTATATTCGCCCTGCTGCCTGGGATCAAAGCTTTCAGCATATCTACCATGGCAGCTAAAGCCCCCTGGTTAGGTAGTTATCTTTCCTTGAGCTCTTTCTCTCCAATTGTTTTCTTTCTCTCACAAGGCTGAAGACCGGTAAGGTGGGAAAAGCCAAGATGAAAAGTTCAAGCTCTTGGGTGGACTATTTCAAATGAACCTGGTTCCAGAGTTAAAGGAGTAAATTCTGGTTTGTTCTTTTTTAGGTATATCCTGGGGAAAGAATAAGCTGCTTCTGGTTTAAGCATAAGAAATTCTTCATATGATACAAACTAGCTCATTAAGTCTTATGTTTTATAAAAAAGATTTAAAACACCAAGAAACTCAATAATAACAGTGTACATTCACAGGAGCTTTCTTCTATGTATTTAGGTTCTAGGAAGGTAGCTTAATGGCTGTGGTTAATACAGATATCTGAATAATAACGAGTTCCAGCTATATCCAAAGTCTTACTCTCATCCCTGAGCTATGGTTTGCCTTCTGTAAAAATAAGAAAGTAGAAAAGCTGATTATCACAGAGATTGGCTCGGGGTTCCAAGTACTTGAGGCAGAAGTGCAGGACCTAAGAGCATTAAAGATTTCTGCTTCTTTTTTGTCCAGGGAACAATCTAGCTTCATCAAAATATATAATAAGCATGAAAATAGAAAAATAAAATTCATCCCTTTACTATGAGAGGTTGAATTTTAACAGCGGTAAGCTTAATTCTGATTATCTGACAAGGTGATAGAGTACTATTGAATATATTGCATAAGCTGGATAAATACACTTTCTGTGATTACTGCGAAGCCTGTAATACTGTAGGTGCCTCATTTTATGTTTTATAGTACGGTCATATGAATTTACTTCTCTGTAATAAAATAGTTTAGCCACATTGCCTTTGAATGTATTACACGCTAATAGGTATTTTAGAATACCTAAGCACCTGCAAAGTTCACTGAAGGTATTGGAAAGATGAGACTTACTTATGTAAAATATTTAAAATAAATTAGATATTCTGAATGTTATGTAAAATGGTAATGAAGCATACAGCTCAATTCAGCATATGATTGCTTGATTCAAAATTTATGAGAATTAATTGCTATAGACTATTGGAGAACAGAGGGAACACCTTACCATGTACTGCGGGGAAAAGAAATCTGAGTTGGTTCCTGAAACATGGCTCAGATTTACACTGGCTGAGAGAAAAGTGGAGGCATTTGTGGATACGTGAAAGTGGGCAGACTAAAAAGTATGTTCTGAGGAAGCGATTGAAACTTTTAGCCTGAGTGAATTACATTTTAGAGGAACTACATTTTTAGGGACTCTGAAAAGATCATTTAGTCTTCATTTTTGAAAGTTTTGAGTGTCAGGCTCAGAGTGCAATTTATCCTGTAGGCAATAGGAAATAGCTAAACATTTTTGAAGAGAGACGTGACATGATAGAAGGTTCGTTTTAGGAGTATTGACTTATCACAGTATGAAAAATGAATTGCAATATGGAAAGAGAATGGCTCTTGAAGAAGAATTGAGACGCTATCCTAGAAGACAGTTTAGCCTGTACAGGAATAACATAATGCTTTTTTAAAAATTGATAAATAAATATTCAAGCATGAAGACATAACAACAAAATAGAAAGTAAAGAATCAGGAAGTGATTAAAATTATAATGGCTAAGAGTCAATCACTAATTAGATTTTTTTGGAAAAAGAATCATAAGCCCTCTGGTGGTACCAATAATAATAAAAATCTGGTCATTTCATCCTAGAAATATATAATTACATTTTAAAATAATAAAATATCTATAATTTTGATAACAGATTTATGACCTCCTGAATAAAATATATATGTATATATGTACACACACATGCATATATGGCAAAGAAACAAAGATTCTTTCTAAATATTCCTTATCATTGAAGGAGTCCACATTGCTTTTATATTTTGATATGTATAGAATCATCCTTTAGATAATTTTTGTGATTTCAAGTAATTAAATATCATAGTCTTCCATTTGTTGAGGAATTAAAAATTATCTTACAGTTTTGTAATACATTCTTCAATGAAGTGAAAATTATTTTTAGGAAGTATAACAAACTTTATGAAGTTAAATGTTGCTGATGATTCTAGTTCAAATTAGGAAGAAGAAAATTCTCTTGTCACAGACTCATTTTTCTGTAAGGTCTCCATGGGAATGTCAGAAGGTATGTAAAAAATATATTAGGCCTCCACCTTATGTATGACATGGCCCACATATACAAGTAGGCTAATTGGAGTAGGAAAATATAAAATAGTTGGCATGTTCAGGACATTTATTTCAATGCATATATCTCATTCTTTTACTTCTTGGTGACAAGCTAAGTCTTTCCTAGTTCTACCGTCAAAATTGCTCTGCCATGGCATCAATAAGGTACATGAATTCAGGAGATTCTATCTAAGATTCTTCAATTAAATCATAATATACCTGTGAATAGTACAATAAGAGGAACCAAGAATGCCAAATAAAGCCAACAATAGTCAACCTTATACATAGTTCAGGAATATCTCCCCTTCCTATGGACATTTCTCAAATGAGCACTGTAATTGACTTAGAGTCCATTTTGCTGTGGTTGTCTTTGATTTCTACTTTCAACTTGTAAGTAGTTGAGTAACACCTTTTGATTTTGTGCATAGTCTTGCTTAACTTACCCAGATAGGTGAAAATTTATCATAGTGTGCATATTAATTCCATAAATCAACTCTCCAACTATATCCTACATTATCATTTTGTACATGCAGTTTCTGATTTTTGTTGAAGATAGCAATTCAAGCACATATGTGATTTCTTCCTCCTTTTAAAATTCACACCAAAATGGACAAATGAGTAAGTGACAGATGAATATTTTAATTTTCATTTTTAAACAAATTTATAAACAGTATATGATAAGATCCACAGGCTAGAGTCCTTTATAAATTGAGTTTTTCTCTCTTTTCTTCTTTTTAAGATAGAATAAAAAAAATCAAGTTCGGATAAGAAACAAAATTGTCAGTATTTATATATGTTGAGACAATAACTTACAATGAGTTGACAGAATCTCTAGTAGAATCAAAAATAACCAAACAGTCTGAACGGCAGACGGAACCTTTAGGACAATTGTTGTAATAAGTCAAACTGAATTATATGAATAAGTTGGAAGAACTCCAAGTTCTAACATGTGTTTCAGGGTCTAAAATGTACTCATACTGGTATATCTCCATTTGACATGTATAGAATGGAAAAAAAAAAAAGCAGGTTCTTGTTGCTGAAACCTCCAAGGAGATCCCAGTCATAGAACTAGGAGTCATAACTCATCTAACAGCTACTTGTCACAAGCATGAACAATGAAATGTCTACAATGGTGGTAAATATCCCTATTTTTCCTGGCATTATATCAGCTCTCATTTGTGATAAGTCAGTGGAATCCCATATCAAACACAGACTCATCTGAGATGACTAAGAGTACAGGATACATTTTGGAGCATTTGATAGGTATATGAATCAACACGTCAGCTGGATTTAGGAATGTGGAATGCTAACACACTTCAAGGTAAATGTGGTGTGAGAATACTAAAGAGGGAGAAAACCTCTTCTACCACATTGATCTTTGATTGAAGGTACTCCTGCTAGGCAGAGAAGTGAGTAGAGTGTAATGACTTACTGATTACAAAAGAAACAAAAAATGCTTTGCCATAGAAATACACTAGCTGTGTTTATCCCATCAATTTTAACAACTAATTGCTATAGAAAACAAAAAGAAATCTGTGAGAAAATACATTTCTATTGCTTAAGCCACCCAGCCTAAGTAGACTAATACAAAAAGCCTCTCTTAGAAAGGATGAATATTCAAATTATTAAATATATTATTCAATTGAACAATAATATCTAAGAAATAAGAAAAAAGTATATCCAATGAAATTGATTCACCACAAAAAAAGCAGAAAGTGTGTATGAGAGAATACGTGTGTGTGTACTTGTGTGTGTGTATGTGTGTGTGTGTATTTAAAAAAGAAAAAATGGACTAAAACAGGAGAAAAACTAGAGAAAATAATGCAGTAGGAAAAAAACTAAGGAGATGTGATATCATAGAAAAACAAATGAATTGAGAGAAAGGAGTAATCGTGAAATCTTATATGTATGAAATGTAATTAATGTATGAAATGTAATTAATGTATGAAAACTTACAGAGGATTTGAGAAAATCAGAGCAATAGTTTGACACTAAATTTGTAATATACAACTTGACTCGTTCTTGGCAAAATCATTTTAAATAAAGTGAGAAAAATCAAAGCCAAATTGGAAGAGCACGAGGAATATCTAGGGCATGTGGAAGTGGAACAGTCGAGAAAACTTTTTCAAAGCCTTTTTCTATAAAACACACCAGAACAATAAGATTATAGCTGGAGGAAGGCATGATGTCAAAGGACTGCTGTTGTTATTTTAGAAGGTGTTGAAGCATTTTATTGAAGGAAATGCTCCAGAAACAGGCTAACATGAGACTGGCCAGCAGTGTGAATTTTTTTTAGTGTGTCCTTTTGTACCATGGAAGCTGAAAAGCTAAAAACAACTTTTTCCACTCTGTCTCATAGACTATTCTGCATGGGAATTGGATTCTGGCAATGAGATGTGCTATTTGAAAACCAGAGTTCAGGCAGAGGGCATTGTCATTCTGTTTCAGCTTTTTTTTTTTTTTTTTTTTTTGAGAAGGAGTCTCTCTGTCGTTCAGGATGGAGTGCAGTGGCATGATCTAGGCTCACTGAAACCTCTGCCTCCTGGGTTCAAGTGATTCTTCTGTCTAAGCCTCCAGAGTAGCTGAGATTACAGTCCCAGGCAACCACGCCTGGCTAATTTTTGTATTTTTAATAGAGATGGGGTTTCACCATATTGGCCAGGCTGGTCTCAAACTTGTGACCTCATGATCTGCTAGCCTCTGCCTCCCAAAGTGCTGGGATTACAGGCTTGAGCCACCGCATCCGGCCCTGTTTCAGCTATATATATAACTATCCAGACAGATCACAGAGACATGAATTTTCTGCGGTAGAGTTCCACGGTCAGGTGATGAGTATCATGGGTCTAGAGAAGCAGTTTCAGGGTTGAGAGCACTTGCTTTTTGATCCTAGATTGCATCCATGATGGTGTGTGCTGCAAGGTGACAGTTACAACAGAAGCTTCATGATTATCTGTTCCTCCAGTTGTAGCACATGTAGTAACTGACCCTCATTTGGTTATGCTTGTGGTTTTTTTTCCTGGGAGTCATTCCCTAAAGCCAAGGCCACACGGACTGTTCTTTTAGTCCCAAATATATTAAAGTAATGGTTACAGGTTTCATGAGAACTATTTGAGAGACTACTACAAAGGATGGAATACAAAATTTGTATACAGAATTAGAAACAAAGGTAAATATTAGAATAAGGAAAAATGACAAAATATAAATTATAAAAAGTATAAAACAATATTACAAAGTATAGAAAAATTAACAATTTAAAATATGTTTTATATACTTCTAAACATTTTCCTTTTTTTGGAAACACTTGCTTTGATCACTTCTTCATATGACAATAACTTTGTAATATCATTTTATGCAGAGATAATAAAAATAATTTATTTCTGCCTCCAGCATGATTGCTTGAATATTCTTTTAAATTTTTAGAGTTATATGTGTAAAACATGATTTCACATAAAGCCAATCCATTGTTTTTAACAATGCTATCATTTGTGCCTTTCAAAAATACAAATTCTGATAAATTCTATTTGGCACAATTTTTATCTAAAATAGATTTATGTTACATACATACCATATACATGTGTATATATGAGAGAATATATGTATCACACACATGCAAATTTACATATGTGTGTGTACAGACATGTACACACATGTGTCTAATTTTATTTGATGCATTATGTTTCTGACATGAAGGAACTTCTGTTTTGTTTAGACATTGATGAGAAACATATCATCATTTAGGCTTTTGCACACAATGTTTGAAAGACTTTTGGCTCTATATACTTCAACTATTATTTAATCCTCGTTGCAGACATTCTCCTAGTGACAGAAGCCATAGCACTTGTTTATATCTTGATGTAAATGCCAGTCTTGCACTTTCATAGGGTGAGTTTCCATATTCAAAGGGCGGTGATTAGGACTATTCCTCAAAACCGTTCCTAAACTGAAAGAGTTAGCAAGAGTTTAACTTTACTTGGAAATGATCCACATAAATGGATTCCACCAAGGCTAAATAAATGTATGTTAAATTCAGCTTTTCTATGACTAAATCTCCAAATACAATGGAGGAGAAAAAAGAGTGGAAAGGGGGGAAGAGTATTAATATGCAGATAAAGTATCTTTATTTGGAAATGTTTAACCAAGAGAGTATAATGCAATGTCCTCTTTTAGAGCCTTAAAACTAGTACAAAGGAAGGTCTCTAAAAGAAATTTCATCAACTTCATGGCAATTCGGGCCTCTGCATATATTTCTACCGTTAAAATAGAGTGGTTTCTGCTTCTTGAAAATAAATACTATCATGAGACAGAGATCAACATTATTTTATGTATCCTTCACCTTAATAAAATTAATTTTATAAACATCAATTGCTACCTTAATTAGATTGAAACCTGACTTCTCAACCTGGCTTAGATTGACCTGCATGTTTCCTGTTCCTTTCCAAACTTCCATGTTGGAACCATTTCAACCATGCTTACCATACACTATTAACATTGATCTCTCTCCTCTTCCTCAAATGTGGCCAAACAATTCCCACACGAAGAGCTATTTTTCTTGGGCCTAGAGCTGTGCTGTTCCAATAGAATAGATACCAGCCACTTGGGGTATTTTGAATTTAAGTTAGTCAAAGACAATTAAACACTCATTTCTAAGTTAAACACCCATAATTCTAATACCAGGTGACATGGGTTTCTAATGACTAGCGTATTGGATACCACATATATTGAACATGTTCATTATTGCTGGAAGTCTCACTGGTCGCTGTTAGCCTAGAACCTTCAGCTGGAATTTTTCATGCTAAGTCATTGTTGTCATTTTCCACTCAGATATCTGGTTACTGTAGCTATTGTCACAGTCCCCTCTAGCCATTAGCTTTCAAATTCTGTTATTTTCCCCTTCTTGCCACTTACTACTAATCTGAATATGTTTTTACATACATGATTTCTTATTTGTATATTAATATTTTGTTCTTTGTTTTGATGAGTATATATGTGTGTTTGTATGTGAGAGTTATATTCCCAGAATCTTGTGGGATGCTGCCTGGACATATTATACGTAAAAAAATATTCGAAAACACATAAAAGGATAAAGAAAAAAGAATCAATCCACTGTCATCTTGTTGTTTCAAAACAGAAGACATTGCTTTCGGATAAAATACATGATAATTAACAAAAGTGGGATAATGAAGCGTGTATCTTGTACTGCAGAAAACTAAATCAGCCTAAAGGATTATTATAGGTTAAGATGTGAATTCAAATTCAAACTCAAAACTTAGGTCCTATGCAAATATATCAAGGAACAAAAGAGACTATTATTCATTTTATTCAAGGAATTGCTTTTGTTATGTTTATTGGATTAGTTTTATTCAATGTCTATCATTCTATACCCATTGCTTGGTAATATTCAGTAAAATGTGGTTATTTTAATGATGCATTAAATAAAATTTAAAAAAACCAGTATTTCCTTGCTCTTTTTGACTAAATAATATGGCCTTAACATACTGCTAGATTTAATCATTTTTCTTTATTATTATTGAAACAGTAGACACACACATTTCAGTATAGTTTTCTTTTCAATATTTGGAAAGGTGTTTTTAAAAATGTGAAAAGTTGTTCACCCAGTCCTTCTTCCTTTAGCTCATCTAAAAAACCATTACGTTCTTCCAGGTTTTCTTTAAATTATCATGCCATCTATGATGTGATGACCCATGTTCAGTCTTTTCTATGTGAGACAGATACTGCAGTCAGGCAGTGTTTCACTACTCCATTTACTTATTGGTTTTCTCTCTGCCCTTTTCTGCATTCACAACATAGTGGTATCCTTATTGTCTTTCAAGACCAAAATCAAATACCTCCCCAGTGAAACCACTCAGACACAATAAATGTTTTCTTTTAATCTGCACACACAGGAACAATAAGTATATCTGAATTCACTTTTTAAAAATATAGTTACTTGTTAGTAATGTTTTCCTGTTAGATTGTAAGTTATTTAATAGTAATGGGGTTATGTCCTACCCAACCTTTTTTCAGGAACTTCCCATAGTAAGTCCTTAATTACAACTGCTATATCAAATAATAATGCTTTCGTTTACAATAAAGAGAAGGTGCTTATGGAGTTATTTTGTTTGTTTGTTTGTTTGAGAAGGAATTTTGCTCTTGTCGCCCAGGCCTGAGTGCAATGGCACGATCTCAGCTCACTACAACCTCTACCTGCCAAGGCGATTCTCCTGCCTCAGCCTCCTGAGTACCTGGGATTACAGGTGCCCACCACCATGCCCAAATAAGTTTTTGTACTTTTAGTAGAGATGGTTTTGTCATGTTGGGCAGACTGGTCTCAAACTCCTGACCTCAGGTGATCTGCCCGCTTCGGCCTCCCAAAGTGCTGGGATTACAGGCCTGAGTCACTGCACCCAGCCACTCATGCATTTTTAAAACACAAAATTAGAAGGACAATTTTATATTTGATAAACACCTCAATACACGATGTATTTAATGTATTGAAAACATGCTGCATGTGAAAGCTTCCACTGTGTCCATCAAAATGATTTTCTTTGAAATGTCTTTGATTACTATATTTCTACCACAGACTTTAGACTAAAGGGATTATTTAGGTATTTTTCTAATTATAGAATCTATTAATAGCCTGAAGTATATCTGTTTGCCATTGAAAGGTAGAGAAAAATTGCATTCTATCAGCTTCCTTATTTATGTGAATTTCCTCTAAAGTGAAAACTTAAATACAATATTTGGAAGAATATAAATGACATAGACACCATCACCTTGCTGATTTATTGCATGAGAAATTTCATTACAGAGCTCATAATTTTATATAATTCATAATGTAGAAAATTTAAGAATCCTATTACACAATATTTTGAGTTGCTATTTTTTATTATTTAAATGTAAGCACTATTTCAGTTTTAATGATCCTTGACACTTTAAAAGCTCAGTTATTACTGTAGACAAAGTTTTAATGTGACATTTACAAATAATCAATTCAATATTTTTTGAAAGACAAAGCAAATATATTTTAATATCCAATTATGATCATCTTGAATATGATACATTAGATAGCCTGAGATAAAAAATAAAAATTCAGAGGTTATTTTCATTTTTATTTTGATGTTTGTTAGAGTGTGCATTATATTGAAAGAGGAGAATCCAGTGCTGAAAGTTTTCTTCATCACTAACTGAAGAAGATGGATAAGGGCAGAGGAGATAAAGCAAAAAAAAATCCAACCTCATTCATCTTACTCCTACAAGACAGAGTCATTTTCTAGTTAGTGTTTTAATGAATGTGATTTTAATTAGAGTACATCATTTTATAGAATAAGTCTGAAACAGAGATAAAGAATATCCTGTTATTTCATTGATTTAAATAAGTATAAAAATAATAAAAATTATAAAATAACTAAATAATAGAATCATAACTTATAACCCACAACCCTTCTATTTTCATAGTACCTGACATAGAGTAAGTCCATAATTAAATGTTTATTGAAAAGAAACAAACTAAAATAAAACATTTAGAAAAAATAAAATGAAATATGATGCATATATTTAAGCTAATTTCATGTGAAATGAAAATACATTGTTAATTCCATATGAAAAGAATCATTATTACTAATTTTAGATAGTAATTATTAGGCACTAAATATTATCTAGGAAAATTATACTTATGGTTAATTTTTATTATTATACAAATCTTTATTTATGTATATGTGGTTGGGAGTGCTAAAACAAGCAACACAATGTAAACTTTCAAATAATTTTTATAGATTTCAAGCAAAATGTGTCTCCATTGATTAACATCCAATTTGTACATTATACACTAGTTCAATTTTATCAAGCCAACATTTTCTTATGTGTGTGCACCATTTTACACTTCTACCAATGATGTTCAAACATTTATAGTTATCCATAGTTTCATTAATATTTGGTATCACAAATGGCTTAATGTTTGCCAATTAAATGAATTAAATTATATCTCATTTGAGTTTAAAATTCTATTTCCCTAATTACTAATGAGACTGATCTTTTTTATGCTTAATCATCATTCATATTTTCTATTTTGTGAAATGACTGCTCATATATTTTGCTCATTTTGTTTTTTTGTTACTGTCTTTTTAAATATTTTGTTTTACAGGATTTCTTTGTATAATCTGGATTTTAATCATCATTGATACATATCAGTTTATGGTGATTTTGAAGAATACAATTGTGAATTCTTAAAACCCAATTTTAAATATATATACGTATATATATCCTGACATTAATAATACACTACTGAAAGCTTTCCTCCTAACTGGCCGAAGGGAATGGATATGGGGGGAGGAGCTAAACAAGACCAAACTCAAACTCATTCATCTTCCTCTTTACAATAGGGCTCATGATTTTTGTTTAAGAAACATTTTCATAATCAGAGACTTTAAAAGACATCCATCTATGTTTTCTTCAGAAAGTTTTAATCTACCTGCCATTGGTTTTACATGGCCAGAAGTTATCTTCTGCATATTGATTTTAATTTAATATTTAGTTTAAGTTTTTTCCATTAATTTGGCACATATGTAATATACCAAGATGTTTCTGTATGTGTGGATGCCATCTCTGTGCTTTGTGTTCTATTCCACTGGTCATTGCATTGTATTCATTCACACAACTTTACTATTATTTCTTATGTTTGATAAGGGAAACCTCATGCTTTATTGTTTATCTTTAGGATTGTAGTTGATATTCATATACATTGCCACTTCATACGTGTTTTAAAATTAGTTTATTTGAAACTCTTTTAGATATTTGTTAGATTACTACTGAATATACAAATTAATTAGGGAAGAAGTGACTTCTTTATAATATAAGATTGTTTATTACTTAACATTCTTAGTAAATTTAGTTTATTAATATTTCTCAAAAAGGAATTAAATATTAATCATAAAATATTTTAAATATGTTTATCTTTTTGAAAATCACAGTTTTCATCTATTATTTGTTAGTGTTATACAATAAAATTAATTTGGAATCTTATCTGTATATCTTGGAAGTTATTAATTTCTAAAATGTTTACTATTTTTAATTTTCTATGTAAACAATAATTGTCTACACAAGATTAAATCAGTTATTTTTTTCTTTCACATTCACATATAATCTACTTATATTACTTGTTATTGCACTAACAAAACTTCCCGTATGTGACTGAACAGAGTGTTGAATATAAGTATTGAACATTTCTAAGTTGAATGGTTGTTCTTACAAAAAAAATATTGGTAGAAATGCTTTACTTGATTCGATTCTGCAGTTAGTTCTCAGGTTTCTTAAAAAAGTTAAATCATGAATGGCTATTGAATTTGATCAAATCTTTCTTTGCAGATAATGAGAATATCATATTCTTCCTGAATTGATTTTATACTTTGTGATATTTATTCATTTTCTAATATTGAGTCACCCTTGCATTTTTGAAGTGAGCAAAATGTGATAAGAATTTATTGTATTTTATATGACATTGGGTGAATTTTGCACTAACATTAATATGCAAGACTAACCTGTAATTTTCTGTCTTATATTCCTCTTGCCTGGCTTTGATAGAACATTGTTCTAACCTTATACAGAGAATTTTTAATATAGATTTTTTATTTTTGTTCTGTGGAAAATTGTATATAGGTTAGATTGGAAAAACTCATTGTTAACAGTAAATAAGCCTGATTTATTCATGGTGGCAAGATTTAAAAGCATTAATTCAGAACTATTCATGCTTTCTATTACTTTATGAATTATTTAATTATTTTTTCAGTATATATCTTTACTTTTGCATTTTCACCAATTATATTAAAAATATATAATGAATAATTCAATTAAAATATTATCGGGTGGAAGTGGCCAGGATAGTCCACTAGAATCACCTAGTGTGGGCGGCTCTCACAGAGAGCAACAGAAGAGACCAATAAATACAGTACCGTCATCTGTAATATCCAGGTACTTGCATTGAAATTGATCAAGGAAACAACTTGACCCACAGAGAATGGAGAAAAGCGAGGCAGGACGACGGCCCACCTGGGAACAATGCAGAACCAAGGAAACCTCCCCCGCCCAGGGAAGTGGTGAGTGACTGTGTGACCCCCGAACTCATCCTTCTCCCATGGGTCTTTGCAACCCTCAGGTCAAGAGATGCCTTTGTGAACCTGCTCTACCAGGCCTTTCAGACTGACACAGAGAGTTACTTGGAGTCTTGCATAGCAGCCGCTCAGGCATGCACAGAGACCTGAGAGCTTTAGATACTTGTGGCCTCTGGGCTTCCCAGCAAAAGTAGCTTCAACTCTGACCAAATGGGAAGCTAGACTGCTGTACATATCCCTAAGAAAGAGGTTGAATACAGGGGACTGAGCAGTGACATTCAACCGGCTTCACTGCCATGGTATCTAAGAGGAATAGACCCACTGATACGAAATTCCAGCCAGCCACCAGTAGCAGCATTACTCCTCCCTGGGATGGAGCTCGTGGGGACAGGAGTGGACCACCATCTTTGCTGTTTGGGCAACTTAACCATTCCAGCCTTCAGGCTTTGGAGTATCTGAACCAACTGAGGATGGAAAGAGCCCCCAGTACAACACACTGCTCTATAAAAACACAGCCAGACTGCATTTTTAAACAGATCCCCAGTCTTGTTCCTTCCACTGAGTCAGAATTCCCTACTGGGTCCTCCAGTCACCCTCCTCAGTGTTCTCTGCCTAACAGAGATTTGAAGTCTCACTGGAATCTTGGGATGGAGCACCCAGAGGGAAGGATGGACCACGGTCTGTGCTGTTTGGGTGATTTACACTTTCTACCCTTCAGGTTTTGATGAGTCCAGGCTGACCTGGAGCTGAGGGAGTCCTCCAGCAAAGCACAGCTGTTCTGTGAAAATGTGCCAAACTGCTTTTAAAAGCAGGTTCCCCACCCTCATTACCAGGTGGAGCCTCCAAACTAGGGTCTCCAACCACCCCTGCGTGTTCTCCGGCCAACAGAGATTTGAAACGTCCCTGGAATGCAGCTCCCAGAGAGAGGGGCAGCCAGCAAGTTTTGTTGTTTGGGTGACAGCTATTCCAGCCTTCGGTCTTTGGAGAGTCTAAGGTGACCCGGGGCTGAAATAGAACCCCAGCACAGCACAGTTGCCCTTTGAAAACATGGCTAGGCTGCTTTTCTTAAACAGGTCCCCAATCCTGTTTTCTATCATCAGGTGAGACCTCTCAAGTGGAGTCTCCAGCTATGCCCTCTAGTGTTCTCTGGCTGATGGTGGTTTCAAATCTTCCTTGGATAGAGTTCCCAGTGGGATGGGGCAGGCCATCATCTTTGACGTTTGGGTGATTAGCTATTCTGATTTTCTGGCTTTGGAGTGTCTGAGGCAGCTGGGGGCTGAAGTGGACTCCCTGCACAGCACAGCTGCTCTATGAAAATATGACTAGACTGCTTTTTAAAACAGGTGCTCAGCCCCATTTCTCCTTACTGTGTGAGAACTCCCAAATGGTATCTATAACCACCTCCTACAGGTGCATTCAGACCAACAACAGGTCTGTAACTCCCTGTGAGAAAGCTTCCACATGGAGAGGCAGATTGCTGTGTTTGCTGTGCAACAGGCTTCACTATGATAATTCCAGGTACTGGAAAATCTTAGGATACTGGAAATGGGAGCAGGACCCCAGCATCCCACAGCAACCCCACGCAGAAGTGGCCACACTGTTATGTGGGTACCCATTCTTATATCTCCTCACCAGGCAACTCCTTCAGGTCTGGGCCTCCAGCCTCCCCCAAACAGAACTGTGAAGCCAGTGGCAACTAGACAGAGCCTCAAGTGGCAACTGAGTTGCCTCTGCAGTAGAACTGCCCTGGCAACCCACAGACTAACAAAACAGCAACAACTCTAAGTGCTTTATCTACACCTCCAACACACTGCAGTTGACCCAAGGTGAGGAAGCCAGTTTATCTCCCACAGGTCCCACACACCCCATACTGCTTGTCACCAGACAGGGAACACCATGCTTGGGCCCAAAGCACAGACCCTCCATCCTGCACTGATTGCACTGAGCAATTTTTGATATGCATCTCTTCGGGGTGGAGCCCCCAGGAGACAAGCAAAAGATCACTGGCCACAACCACTAAGGTCCCTTTCCCTGATGCATCTATATTGAGGAAGAAACATAACCCCTGAGATTGCCCCAGAGTTGCAGTGAGGAGCAGTAAGCCACCATCTACAACCAGCACTCAAGGGAGAGGGGAGCCCACATCATCAGAGCCTTGAACAACACAGCTGCCACTGTGAGGAAACATGGGGAAGCCACAAAACCAAGCAAGAGTCTATCAACTGACCCATAAACCTGAGTGCCACCTATTGGATCACATACCAAAGATTTAACACTAGAAGTATCTCACTAACATATGCCCCCCTCTGAAACCAGAGACAGTAAATCAGCTTCAAATAAAGAAACTGCACAATCTTCAACCTGATGAAAACATCCAGAAAAGAAGTCTATTAATTGTACTCAATCTATACTGTAGTTAAATAAACATGCACATGCAGAGATAAGAAAGAGCCAATGCAAGAACTCCAGTAACTCAAATGGCCAGGGTGTTGCATGTCCTCCAAACAACTGCAGCAATTCTCCAACAAGAGTACTTATCCAGGATAAACTAGATGAACTAGATGGAATGACAGAAATAGAATTCAGAATATGAATAGGAATGAAGGTTATCAAGATTCAGGAGAATGGCAAAACCCAAACCAAGAAAAATAGGGATTACCCTAAAGTGATACAGGAGTTGAATGATGAAATAACCCATATCAAAAAAAGAAACTAACAGGTCTGACAGAGCTGAATAACACAATATAAGAAATTTCCTACGCGATCTCAAATATTAACAGCAGAGTAAACAAAGCTCTGAGGAAAGAATCTCAGGACCTGAAGCCGGGTTCTCTGAAATAAGATCGTCAGACAAAAATTAAAAAAAAAAAAAGAAGAAGAAGAAAAATAAATGGAAAAAACCTCCAAGATGAATGGTATCATAAAAAGAGGCCAAATCTATGAATTATTGACATCCTTCAAAGGAACAGGAAGAAAGAAAGCAACTTTGAAAACATATTTAAGGATATTGTCAATGAAAATTTCCCCAACCTTGCTAGCGAGGCTAACAGTCAAACTCAGGAAATGCAGAGAACTCCTACAAGAGTCTACGCAAGATTATTCCAAGATGCATAATTGTCAGATTTTTCAAAGGTCAAAATGAAAGAAAAAACATTAAAGACAGCTAGAAAGAAAGGATAGGTCACCTGTAAAGGAAACACCATCAGGCTAATGGCAGACCACTCAGCTGAAATCCTGTATGTCAGAAGAGATTTGGGGACTATATTCAACATTCTTAAAGAAAAAATATCTTAACCCAAGAATTTCATATCCAGCCAAACTAAGCTTCCCAAGCAAAGGAGAAATAAGATTCTTTTTTTCAGGTATGCAAATGTTGAGGGAGTTCTTTACCACCAGACCTACCTTACAAGAGATAAAGGCGCACTAAATATAGAAAGAAAAGACTGCTAACAGCTAATACAAAACACACTTAAAAACACAGACCAGTGTCACTATACATCAACCACACAAACAAGCTGGCATTATGACAAAATCGAATCCACACATACCAATACTAACATTGAATGTAAATGGGCTGAATGCTCCACCTAAAAAGCCCGAGTGGCAATCTGGATAAGAAAGCAATACACAATGGTATGCTGTCTTCAAGAAATCTATGTTACGTGAAATGACACCCATTCACTCATAATAAAGGATGGAGGCAAATTTAACAAGCATATGGAAAACAGAATAAAGCAGGGATTGCAATCCTAATTTCAGACCGAAGAGACTGCAAACAAAGATAAACAAAGATGAAAAAAGGCATTTCATAATGGTAAAGGGTTCAAGTTAACAAGAAGACCTAACTATCATAAATATATATTCACCAGAAATAAAAGCACCCAGATTCATAAAGTAAGTTCTTAGAGACCCACAAAGAGACATAGACCGCCACACAATAAGAATGGGAGATGTCAACACTCCACTGACAGTATAAGACAAATTATCAAGGCAGAAAATTAACAAAGGTATTTAGGACTTGAGCTCAACATTTGACTAAATGTATCTGATGGACCTTTAGAGAAGTCTCCACCCCAAAACAATAGAATACACATTCTTCTCATTGCCTCATGGCACACACTCTAAAACTGACCACATGACTGGGGATAAAACAATCCTCAGCAAATGCAAATGACTAAAATAATACCAAACACACTCTCAGATCATAATATAATAAAAACAGCACTCAAGACTATGAAAATAGCCCAACCATGCAATTTCATGTAAATTAAACAACATGCTCCTGAATGACCTTTGGGAAATAATGAAATTAAGGCAGACGTCAAGAAGTTCTTTTTAAAAACAGTGAGAACAAGGAAAAAACATACCAGAATCTCTGGGGCACAGCTAAGGGAGTGTTAAGAGAGAAATTTGTAACACTAAATGCCCACATCAAAAAGTTAGAAAAATCTCAAATTAATGATCCAACATCAAAAATGGGAAAAATAAAACAGAAGTAAGAACAAATCAATCCCAAAGCTAGCAGAAGTCACAAAATAACAAACATCAGAGCTTAACTGAAGAAAATGAAGACATGAAAAACAATTTAAAAGATAAATCTAGGAGTTTTTTGTTTGTTTGTTTTGAAAACATTAATAAGATGCATAGGGCTCTAGCTGTACTAATGAAGAAGAAAAGAGAAAAAAAAATCCAAATAAACACAATCAGAAATGATAAAGGAAATGTTACTCCTGACCCCATAGAAATAAAAATAATAATCAGAAACTGCTAGAAACACCTCTATGCATACAAACCAGAAAGTCTAGAGAGATGAATACATTCTTGATACATACACTCTCTCAAGACTGAACAACAAAAAAAATTTGGTTTTCTGAACAGAGCAATAATAAGCCCTGAAATTAAGTCAGCAATAAACAGCCTACAAACCAAAACAAAGCCCTGGACCTGATGCATTCACAAAAGAATTTTACCAGATGTAGAAAGAAGAACTGGTACCATTGCTACAGAAAGGATTTCAAAAAACTGAGGAGGTAGATGTCCTCCCCAAATCATTCCCTGAGACCAGCATCATCCTGACAGTAAAACTTGGCAGAGACATACACACAAAAGAAATGAAAAATTTAGGCCAATATCCCTAAAAGATATTGAAACAAAAACCCTCAACAAAATATGTGCAAACCAAATCCATCAGCAGATCAAAAAGCTAATCCTCCATGATAAATAGGCGTTGTCCCCAGAATGCAAGTTTTATTCAATATATGCATGTTAATAAATGTGATTCATCACATAAACACAACTAAAGACAAAAACCACGCTTACCTCAAAAGACACAGAAAAGGCTTTCAATGAAATTCATTACTGCTTCATGTTAAAAACTTGCAATAAACTAGGTATTGAAGGAGCATAGCACAAAATGATGAGAGTCATTTATGACAAACCCACAACCAACATTATATTTAATAGCCAAAACTAGAAGCATTCCCCTACAAAACTGGCACAAGACAAGGATGTCCTCTCTCACCACTGCTATTCAACATAGTGTTGGAAGTCCTAGACAGAGCAATCAGGCAAGAGAAAGAAATAAAGTGCATCCATGTAGGAATAGAGGAAGTCAAACTCTCTGTTTGCAGACTACCTGATTCTATATGTAGCATATACCCTGTAATCTCAGCCCAAAAGCTCCTTCAGCTGGTAAACAACTTTAGCACAGATTTAGAATACAAAATCAATGTACAAAATTATTAACATTCATACACACCAGCAACAGCCAAGCCCAGAACCAAATCAGGAATTAATTCCTATTCACAATTGTCATAAATATAATGAAATAACTAAGTATACAGCTAATCAAGGAGGTGAAAGATCTCTACATTGAGAATTACAGAATCCTGCTTAAAGAAATCAGAGAAGACACAAACAAATGAGAAAATATCCCATGCTCATGGATAGAAAGAATCAATATCATTAAAATGGCTATAGTGCCTAAAGTAATTCATAGATTCAATGCTACTACTGTCAAGCTACCAACAACTTTCCTCACAGACCTAGCAAAAACAATTTGAAAATTCATATGGAAGCCAAAAGGAGCTTGCATTGTGTGGGAAGTAGAAAAGTTCCTCTTGAAAATGTCCTTTCTTATTAAAGAATAAAAATAATAAATGTTAGAAATAATGGTCTCCTTTAAAGATGAACTTTCTACAAAGCTGTCTTGCTTTTGCTGGTAGCTATTTCTTAAACCCTATCCTATGTAGCTGTAGACATGCTTACAGGCACACAGTACATTCTATGTCCTCGTACTTTAACCAAGATTTCTGTGCTGGACATGCTTAAAGGCATGTCCCAGCTTGCAGCCTATGGCCTTTCCTTATTTGGACTTCCTTTATTTTTATCTATGCAAGAGAGTTTTAAATTATTAGTCAATCAAATTCAGTTTTAGATTGTGAGATTTTGCTGCAGACAATGGAGGTCAGACACAGCAGTAAGGACAACCCCAAATACATAAAAGATAAATATGTCTGCTTTTCCTTTGTTCATTGTACTCTCATGGCAAGATGGCTAATAGGAGCACCCTTTCTGCAGAAAGTAAAGATTGCCTTGCTGAGAGATCCTTTGTCAAAGTTCTGATTTTTCTTTGCAGCACTGGGCATCTATTTCCAACACATTGTCTTCACCATGTTACCTGACATCAAACCATACAAATGACAGTGCTGCAGTAACCAAAACAGCATGGTACTGGTACAAAAACAGACATAGGTAGACCAATGGAACAGAACAGAGAACTCAGAAATAAGACCATGCATCTGCAACCATCTGATCTTCAACAAACCTGACAAAAGCAAGCAATAGGGAAAGGATTCCTTATTCAATAAATGATGCTGGGAGAACTGGCTAGCCAGATGCAGAAAATTGAAACTAGATACCCTCTGTATTAGTCTATTTTCATACTGCTATGAAAAAAAAAATTGAGTCTAGGTAATTCATTCAAAAAAAAGAAAAAAAAGAAGTTTAATGAACTCACAGTTTCACATGGCCAGAGAGGCCTCACCACAATGGTGAAGGTGAAGGAGGAACAAAGTCATGTCTTAACAGGCAGCAAACAAGAGCATGTGCAGGGGAACTGCCCTTTATAAAACCATCAGATATCATGAGACTTATTCATCATTATGAGAAAATTCTGGAAAATATATCTTCCCCCATGTTTAAATTACCTTCCACCAGGTACTATATAGGGATTATGGGAGCTACAATTCAATATGATATTTGAGTGGGAACACAGGCAAACAATACCACCCTCCTTACACCTTAGCCAAAAGTTAATTCAAGGTGTATTAAAAACTTAAATGTGGCTGGGTGTGTTGGCTCACACCTATAATCCCAGCACTTTGGGAGACCAAGGAGGGTGAGTCACGCAGTCAAGAGATCAAGAACATCCTGGCCAACATGGTGAAACCCTGTCTCTACTAAAAATACAAAAAATTAGCTGGGCACGGTGGTGTGCACCTCTAGTCCCAGCTACTTGGGAGGCTGAGGCAGGACAATGTGTTGAACCCAGGAGGTGGAGGTTGCAGTGAGCTGAGATAGCACCACTGCACTCCAGCCTGGTGACAGTGTGAGATTCTATCAAAAAAAAAAAAAAAAAAAGAAAACACAAACCAAATACTACAATAACCTGAAAAGAAAGTCTAGGCAGTACTACTTGGCACGAGCAAAGATTTCATGATGGAAATACCCGAAGCAATTGCAACAAAAGTAAAAATTGATTATTGCGATCTAATTAAACTTGAGAGACTCTGCACAACAAAAGAAACTATCAACATAGTAAACAGACAATCTACATAATGAAAGACAACATTTGCAACCATGCCTCTGACAAAGGTCTAATATCCAGCATCTATAAGGAACTTAAAAAAATTTACAAGAGAAAAACAAACACCACCATGAAAAAGTGGGGAAAGGATATAGACACTTCTTCAAAGAAGATACACATGTGGCCAAAAAGCACACACACACACACACACACACACACACAAATCCATATCACAATCATTACAGAAATACAAATGAAAACCACAATGAGATGGCATCTTATACCAGTCAGAAAGCTAGTGTTAAAAAGTCAGAAAGCAGCAGATGCTGGTGAGGTTGCAGAGAAAAGGAACATTTGTACACGGTTGGTGGAAGTGTAAATTAGTTAAACCATTGTGGAAAGCAATATGGCGATTCTTCAAAAAGCTTAAAGCAGGTCTACCATTTAAACCAACAATCTAGCAATCTCATTACTGGATATATACCCAAAGGAGTATAAATCATTCCACTATAACCATTCACAATAGCAAAAACATGGAATCAAACAAAATGCCCATCAGTAACAGACTGGATAAAGAAAATGTGGTATATATGTATCATGAAATATTATACAGCCATAAAAGCAATAAGATTATGTCTTTTGTGGGAATATGAATGGAGCTGGAGGCCATTATCTTTAGCAAACTAATGCAGGATCAGAAAATCAAATGTTGCATGTTCTCACTTGTAAGTGGGAGCTAAATGATGAGAACTTGTGAACACAAAGAAGGACACATCAGACACCGAGGTCTGCTTGAGTGTGAAGGGAGGGAGAGGAACAGAAAAGATAACTATTAGGTATTGGTCTTAATTCTTGGATGATGAACTATCCCAAGTATTCCTGGGTGATGAAGTATCTCTACCACAAACACCCATGACATGAGTTTACCTATGGAACAAAATTACACATGTATTGACAAACCTAAAATAAAAGTTAAAAAAATTATCAAAGTATCTATCATGTCTCCCAATGTCTTGTTAAACAATAATACAATTATTTTCAAATCCATATCTTTCTAGAAAGGGATGAATAGAATACTTTTTATACTGTTACAATATGGAAGAAATCTGGGAAAATTAAACATTCTACCATTTACTAGTTCAGTACTTATATGGAATCCTGTATTGTTTTTAGCATGAAGATTAAATACTGTTTTAATTTTTTTTTACTTTTCCAAAAGCTACTTTTATGTGTCTCATTTTTACAGAGATTCTCATCTCTACTGAATACTTTATAAACCCAAAAGCCTTTTAAATATTTTGTAAGGTCATTTTATTCTGCTTTATTTAACGCCAATTCATATTTCCTTTCCTCCCTTGGAGTAGTTTGGCTCTCATCTTCATGAGACTGTAGCTCAGCCTCTGACACCCTCACTCCCAAACATGACAGAAGTCTACTATGAACAGATGCAATTTGTTAAATAAGGAAGTAAGAAAGAAGTCCAATGTTATTAACTAATTTTGTCTAGAAACATATTTTTAAAGAAATGTTTTCAGAAAGAAAATGTGCCAGTTGATATTCTTGGATAGTATATCATACTCATCTTTTATTATATATAAATGCAGAGAATTTCACTTCTGGACAAGATGGACTTGGACTGGATTTATCTTACTATGTGAATCAACTAAAATTGTACAAAATATGTAGAAAAAAATGAGTTACAAGATACTATATGTCAGGTAACAAAGAACAGTGTCTACTCGTGGAAGAATTTCCTGACTTGTCCACAAGAAGAGAGCGTCAAGGCTGAGCCTGACAAATTGCCTGAACTGAGGTGTAGAGAGACTGGCAAAACCAAGAGGCAAGGATTCTCAAAGGAGAGAATTGCAGAGAAGAGTGATGGACAGAGATAGAAATGTGGAGAGCTGCATAAGTTCCCCTGCAGGTACTCAACTGACTATTGACTCATGCATGAATGTACAGAGACTATCACATGTGGAAAGAAATAGTCAAAAGGATTAGAAGTAACGATGCTTTGTGTTCATACAGGGTCTCCACCAGCTAGACTGGAGAGTCTCAAGATTCACTGGAATAGGGTGAAGTACGCAAAACTCTTACCTGAGTAGTGGCAGATAATTAGAACTAGTCTAAGCTCTGCTCCAGACCTGAAGAAAAAACATATCATAAAGGCAATGCACAAAGGATCCAACGATTTCCAAGTGAATTCACTGCATCCCTGAACAAAACTTAACGTTTAAGGGGTATAAAATTGTCCAACATCAAACAAAGTAAAACCCATAGCATCTAACATCCAATCAAAATTGATTAGGCATGCAAAAAGTTGAAAACACCAACCCGTCATGAAGAAATAAATCAAAATCAAGCCAGAACTGAAATAGATATCTTAAAATTCAGGTAAGGAAATCAAAATAGTTGTAAATACTTCATAACCTTTTAAACATATGGAATACTAATAACTATAGTGATTATAGTTATAAATATAATATTTATAATGATATAAATTATAATTGGGATATGTGTATACATATGCATATATACACAGACATATGTATATGTCTTCCAAATTAAACTTATAAAGATGAAAACTTCAGTGTGTGATGAGAGTACTCTACTGGATAAGATAGAAAACTGATTAAATATTGAGGAAGAATTAGTGAATTTTAAAATGTATCAAAATATCTCAAAATCTGAAATACTTAAGGACAGATTTGGTGTACAATCTCAATATACTTGGACAAATCATTTGACTAAATCCAATGTCTATGCCTGATCAAAATTCTCTCTAAGATAGCAGTGCAAGGGAATTTTCTAAACAAGATAGAGGCCATCTATGAGAAATCTACAGCCACCATTATACTTAGCGATGAAAAACTGAATGTTATTAACCTAAGAGCAAACAAGAATATATATTCTTGCCACTTCTAGTCATCTATTCATACATGTATGTATTATGTAACATATAAACATCCCATGTAATATACAGCTACATAATGTATAGAATATGTATGTTCTACTTGTATATGTGATATAAATTATAGTAATATTTAAACCTGTTACAGTCATTCAATAAATTAATTTACAGTTACAGTTAATTTACTGTAATTTACTGTTACAGTTACTCAATAAATTAATGGTGATTGTGATTCCTACTATTCAAATAGTTATAATAGATAATTTAGAAAGAAGTAAGACTTAAAAAAATATTTCCAGCTATAATGTTTAAATATTTTGGTACCTGCTCTCAAAACATTGAGGCAAATTCATAGCAAAAATGAAAGAGATATCTATCATGAATGACTTTTTCTGCAAATATATTAATATCTATGTCATAAATGTCAATGATTGAAAGTTTAAATTATACAGAAAACTTACTTTAGAATGCTCATCTATCTCACTTATTTACATGGTACTAAACATGATGCAGAGAAATTAGTAGACTCTAACATGTGGTGGTATGTGGGTGACTTTAGGACTCCTGTTTCAACACTCAAAGACAATTTCCTGAGTTCCAAAATTACCTGGCAATATATCCCCTTCCTATCTTACATAGGTTCTGTTTGGTTCAAGATGATTCTGCAATTTCCCCACAAATACTATGTAGCATAAATAATGACAAAATAAACATATAATGAATCATATAACTTTTAAACTATGAAAAGTTTGTAAAAATTCAATAAGCTTAAAGATGGATGATTTATATAATTATACAATCCCAGACTCTACACTTAGCTAATAAAAATAGAACACTTCAGTTAGCAAATACCTTTAAATTGCTTAATGAACTTTCAAAAGTTTCTGTCACCTCTACGTTGATTTGCTGGAATATTTGGCTAAATAGTTAATAGTAAATTCATGTGATAGTATTACTTAACTCTGAGAATAGATTTTTTTTTGAAATAAATATAAAATATGCATTGTTTTATTTTGACAATTCATGTTTAAACACCCTGTATCTGGAGATAAGTCTATTCAAGAAATGTTTTGTAATGATTCATTGAAAACAAGGCAATCTGAAGAACTAATGGAATGTTGGGAAAAAGCTAAAAAAAAAACAAATTAGAGCTGTTAGCATGGTGGTGATAATGGAACTGCAAGCTAACAAGCAAAAGGTCAGGTAAGGAGTACAAATAAGGGCAGAGAATAAATGCAATTCTGATTTAGATACAATAAACTGTCACTTAGCAGAGTTGGAAACATGCTTTTATGTGAGGTTTACGCAGCGTAAGGGAAGAACAAGTAAAAAAAAAAAAAAAAAAAATGACCTGGTAATGGTTGGAAAAAACAAGAGGTCCTTTTGTTAACTGGAACTTTTCTATGGATCATCTCTAGATCTGAGCTTCACAATGAAAGAAAAATAAAATGTAGCTTTAAATAGTCAGCTTCACAGAATGAGAAGCATAATAGATCATATAGCCAGAAGTACAATTACTTAGCTATGCCAAGAGCTGCAGGTATGAGTACTTATGCCGGAAGTAGAACCAGGTTTTATTTTAATTGTTGGGTGGCAGTTGATCTTATTAAGCCTAAAAGGTCAATGTAATAAAGTAGAAAGCCAGAATCAATTTTCATATAATAAATCCAATATTTAAAACTTTGATATGTTTCAAAAGATTGTGTAATTTTCTTTTGTCAGTTATAACCTTATATAAATTAATATTCTCTTCTACATTAAATACTTAACTTATATTTGGTTGTCTTAGTGATTAGGTAGGAAGAAGAGGAGTATGAAGACAAGGGTGAGAAAAGTTAATTTACTTTGTCATCATGTAATATAATGCTTATATTACAAATATTAAAATATAAGTAATATATTTTCTCAAGTCATTGGCTTGTTTGTGTTGCTTTTAAAAAAATAGTAACTCCCAAATTTTAAAATCTTAAAAGAAGTGGCAAGAAAAGTCTTTGGTAAATGATATTAGTTTCAAAAGTATAGTACAGTAGACACTTTTAGAAAAAATTAAATTGTCACTGTAGAAAATATATATAAACAGAAAAATATATTGAAAAATATACTGTAATATCTGGGAGTAACCATGAAAGTAAAAAGGACAGCTGCTAATAAAAACACAACTTTCTTGTATGGTTATCTTTTCCCCATTGATTTCTAAACCATTGGTTTTTGCTTAGGACTTGCTTTAGTTGTGTAACAAGCATCCCATTCCTTGATGCTTTAGAATGATGACTTACTGTTTGTCAGCCTCCTGTGGGTTTACTGAACTGTTCCATTCCATGTGGACTTAGACGGGACTTTATGGCAATTGTATCCAACCTTAGGCTTGAGTGGGGGTTCAGTTACTGCTGTTGACCAGAGGCTGCATTCTCTTCCAGTGATCTCTTTCTCTAGTTGCCTGAGAGTCCTGAGAGCATAAGAGCTGAGTTCCAAAAAGCATCCCACAGGGAGGGAGCATTTTAAGAGGAAGATAAGAGAACCTCCAGGCCACGTAAAAGTTACATCTCGGAAAGGTAACTTGCCAAGGGCCAGGATGCAGTGATGCATGGTCACCAAAGCTCTTCATATAGAATTTTGTATATAGGCAGTGACAGCCAGTGACCATCCTTGAAAAATTGTTTGATCTTATAAATATAAATGCTCTGAGACTTGGCTTGATAAATATAAAAGTGACCAATGAAAAGCATATTAACATTAAAAAACAAGGGAAAAAGGTTGGCAGAATGGCAGAATGGTAAAATAAAGAGACCGATTTCTATTTTATTCCAAAGTGATATATATATATAAACTATTCCAACAACTGGCTGTTTTGTTGTTGTTGTTGTTGTCTTTGAGGTTAGCGTGTAATCTCCCAAAATATTTTAAATCACCAGTACCCAAACTGTTGTGCACCAGGGACTGGTTTTATGAAAGACAATTTTTCCATGGAATGAGAGAGGGAAGTGTTTCAGAATGAAACTGTTCCATCTCAAATCATCAGGCATTACATTCTCATAAGGAGCAGGCAATCCAATCTCTGGTATGCACAGTTGATGATAGAGTTTGGGCTCCTATGAGAATTTAATGCTGCCTCTGATCTGACAGGAGGCAAAGCTCAGCTACCACTCACCTCCTGCTGTGTGAGCCAGTTCCAACAGGCTACGAACCAATACTGGTCTGCAGCCCAGGGAATGGGGACTCCTGCTTTAAATTATAAAACTTAATTACATGGGAAGTTTTAATGCATATATTTAAAACTTTTGTTTTGGAATGTGTGTGTGCATGTGTAGATAGACAGTACAGCAATATGATGTTAAATTTAATCTGTTAATATTGAAAATGCACAACCGTATAGATGCATATCAAGACAATATACAGCACCATGCAAACTAAGTAGTATATAAAACACACTAAAACCAACTGAGAAGAGAAACATCAAATTTCTAGTCATATCACTTACCAGAGGTATTAACCATTATTTATGGTTGAGCACAAGAGAAACCTGACTGACTTAAGCATTAAAAAAAGCATTTACCAATGCAGAAATTCAGAGAAAGCTGTAGAAGTGGGCATGGATGAGAAAACAGGAATACAGGAATATGAGGTTGCAAAACATCAGCAGTCACAGCAAACATAATCCAGAACTTTCCAGTGGGACCACAACACTTTTGACCATAGAAATTGCAGTGCTGTAACTATAGGCGTTGGCTCTAGAGGACAATTGTTCACAATCTGAGTGAAAGAACTTTTCTTTTATACTATTTTTTTTCACTTAAGCATGCTTAAATAAAATGGCAAAATGCAATAGATTATTACACTTGTGGGTGAGCTTCAAGGTAGTTAAATATGAAATAATGAAATAACACATCATAAAATATCTAAAAATAAATGGCACATAAATGTATAATTTTTGTCAGGAGGAATCATTAAATAAAACAAAGGGACGTTGTACAAAAGAACTGGCCAATGCTGTTCAGAAGTGTCAAAATCATGAAAGAATAAAAGGACTGAGGAATGTTCCAGAGTAAATGAAGCTAAGAAGATATAACAAATTCAGACACAGAAGAAAAGACAGTCGAAAGGCACATGAAAACATTAGCATCTGATGTGTGGATTAATCACTTTACAGCTTCACGTCAGTTCTAACTTCCCAGTTGTGATCATTTTACTCTTGATATATAAGATGTTAACATATGTGGGAGCTGAGCATATGGCATATGAGAATTCTTTGTCCCAATTTTGCAATTTTGTATAGTTGCAAACGAAAATTGAAACTGTTTAAAATTAAGTTAAATAACTCAAATTTTATAAATTAAATTCAATAAATGAACCAGTGGCAGAAATATAATTGAAATCATGCACCTCTATAGACAGTTTTTTTCTAACTAGGTTAAATATATCTGGAATTAGACTTTACTTAATACAAACACTCTGGGTATTGATATAAACCTTATTTTTGGTGTCTCAAATTTTCACAGGATTCCAAAACAAGTAGATGCAATTAATGGGTGTTCTGTACACAGTCAGCTTAAAGTATATTCAATATGAAATTTAGATAAAGATTTTTTATTTATACTTTTATTTTCAACAGGTTTTTAAATGACATTATATAAAATAATGAATAACACATAATGAGCCTTTTTAAAAGGCTAATAAACAAAACAAACATATTTCATTCATATTCTTCATTACCCATAAGATAAATTGCGAACTCTGTGTAAACAACGGACTGGAGAGAACTGAGGTTAAAGGATGCAAACTTGTCCATGACATGAGGTTTTGGAGGCCAGAACGAAAGCAACTGCTCTTAACGTGCACACAGTGGACAATAAGAGAAATATTTAGGATGCAACATTTTAGAAAAACATTTTTTCCCTAGAATAAAAGAAAAGAAATATAATTGTGAGTTTGTTCTCCCCATCCCAATCTACTAGAATAATTTCTCTTATCCCACTGCTGATATTTTCTGTCAAATTTTGTGACTTTTTGCTATTTTGGTTTGTTAAAATTTAGGATGTTAAAAATCTATATCTAGTTCACAAATTAGTCAATGTAAAGTTAATTGTCGCATAAGGATTATCTTGCTTCTTGAAGGTTCTTCCCTATCCCTCCTTTACATTGGATTGATACCAAGTCTGAGGAAAGTTTGGATAACATTACTAATGGCAGAGGTGGCCTCTCTGGAAAGGTCGCCCCCCCCCCCCATGAGGCTAGCTGCAGTGGGGGAGGCTGGCTGGGGCTAGATTCTGCAGTTGGGAACAGGTGGGGGAGCCCCCCCTCTTCTGTGTTGGAGGGGTGGGATTCCTGCATTCTTGGGAAAAACTGCAGCCATACATTGGTGGCTCTGCCTCACAGGGTCCTGAGAAGCTCACCTGTCCCATAGGATCAGAAGGGCCTCCTCCCACTGCCTGGACTCTCCTAGCTCTCAGCACCCCCTCTGATTTCAGAGCAAAGTTGAAGCCAAGCCCAGGTGGCGTCACAACCCAGCTTGCTGTGTGTGCACTTGGGGCAGTGCTAATACATCAGCCCCCTGTCTCCTTGGCCCACTCCAGACATTGATTAGTTGCTGAAGAGCATGGGAGGGCCATGGGACCCTGAGGGCAGCTCCAAGTGGGCCTGTAGGTGCCCCCGGCACAAGCAGCTGGGGAACTTTGGGCACTGTGGATGGCAATTTGATGGTGGCAGGAGATAGGCTTCTGGGTGGAAAGGGGTGGGTCCTTCGTGAGGCTTTACCTTCGAGCCAGGGATGGCCTGAATCCTAGGGACCAGGTTGCTAGTTCCAGGGACAAGAATGAGAAATTATGGTGTTTTGTCTAGGCCTACCATGGCTGCCCATGGACCAGTCAGCATGTACTTTGTCACCTCTGAAGCCTGTAACATCCCCAGACCCGTCTAGGTTTGGGTAGTCAACTGGACGACCTGCCTGTGGATTGGAGCTTCCCATTTCAGGTCTTCTCTCCACTGAGGGCTGCATGATGATGGGACAATCTGTCTGAGAATAGGAGCTAGGAACTCTGGGTCTCCTCTCTCCTGAGGACTACACAAGATATGGGGACAACCTGCCTGCAGATAATACCTACCCACCTTGGGTCTCTTGAGAACTGTTGGAATAGGAGCTACCAATTTTGGGTCTCCTGAGAACTGTTCTGCCTTTCAGTGAAGCTCCTCTTCACCTTGCTCACCCTCTAGTTGTCTGCTTACCTCATTCTTCCTGGACATGGGGCAAGAGCTCAGGACCCAATGAACAACAGGACTAAAAGGGCCATAACACAAACAGGGCTGAAACACACCCCCCACACACATTGTGGGAGACAAGAAGGAGAGAAGAACTGTGGCTCTTTGGGGAGCCCAAATCTAGGGTATCCACGGGCCAGGGCTATGATATCCTCTTTAGGGTTCTGCAGTTCCTGAGATCTCCAAGCTTCTGGGTGCCACTGCCTTCCCTTTGTCCAGATGTGGGTACCCACAGCCCACATGCAGCACACCTGGTGCAGCTGCAGCCTTGCATGGGGCTGACACCTGTGACAGTGCCTGGAGCTGCCTGCCCCACCTCATCAGCCAGCATGACTGGCTGGACTCCTCACTCACTCACCCACACACACGTTGCCACTCTGAGCCTGGACTCCAGGAGAAGGTGCTGCCAGCCACAGAGGTTTCTGTTTGGCAAAGCAACACCCTAAGGATCTTGTGACATTACAACCTAAGGTAATGGCCAGTGTGTTTTGATCCCTATTTTCTCTGCTGATTGCCATTATTGGCTTATCTTGTTGCATTCTGTTTTGGGACAGACCTCCAAATATTTCCTTTAAAAAACTACACATAGTCTGATAGAGATTATGTTTGGCAGAAGTCCCTCTGGGTTGAAGATATGCCTGGGAGATTTAGCTGCACCTTCTTTCTGAGACTATCATTCCTTTGATGGCTCTGTTTCTTTGTCTCATGTTAAGACAGTCTCTGGCAAGCAGACAGACCCAGTCTCATGTCACTGCTGTGCTTTCATTCTCCAGAGAAATTGTTGCTCTCCTGTTTCATATTATTTGAAAACATAAGAAAATTAGGAGAAAAGTGACGACTGCAATATTCCCTTTTCCACATGGCCACAACCTCTCCCATTTATCATCTGTTATTGCGTCTCCTCTTTCTCTGCATCTTATAGAGTATTTCCCCTTCATTCATAAAGACTACCTATAACTGAAGTCTACTCTGGAAAGGAAAAGTAGCAGATCCTTCATTTTCCTTAGATATAAAGTCATTTAGTAGGAAATCCTCTAGTTCCCGGTACAGCACTCTATCTTGGCTAAGTAATGAAACTTTTATATGTCATGAATTTCTGCTTTACATTTTATACTAATGTGTTCCAAAAATGGGATAATAAACTGATCTAGTTCAATTAATATCTAGTGAAAGTAATTTCTGACTTTGAATAAGCTAGCAATGAGATAAAATGACAGCATGAGTTTCCCTGAATATTGTTGATAATTATAGATTTATCAGAATATGATTTCCTATTACTATAACTTCCTATCTTCCCTCCATTGGCATTCTGATTGGATTCCCTTATCTTCTCTTCTTGCACAATGACATGAATTGATCAAGAGATATACTACTCTTTGAGGTATAATACCCCACTCCAGGTTGCATCAGTTTAGGCTCAAATTTAACAATCTGGAAGTATCATGGGTATGGGCCAGGGTTACTAATGGTTAACCACCGTTAGTAGCTTTAACTGGCAGGTGTTTGTTTTTACAGAAGCTGAGTTTTATTTAGCCTTGACTCATTGAGCCTGAAATGCTTAAAGACACTTCAGGGAACTTAGCTCCCCGCTGTTCAAATGGCGGGGTTCTGTAAATGAGTTCCTTAGGTAGATGCCAGCACATGCTGCTTTAGATTGCATTATTACATTTTAAAATCTGCCAAAAAAATTATAGGACGAGGTTTTGAAATGAAAATGCACGTTAGTAGCTGCCCTGAGGACCTTACAATTGATGGAGCCTCATCATAAAGACACTTAGGATTCTTAATCCTTCTATGTTTTTATTCTTAATGTTGTAATATTTTGCTAATATCACCATATCTGTATAAATTAGGCCATACTGATTTATTAAAAATTAACAAATACAATTTGATATCATAACATAATTTATATATTTTAAAAATGTATTTATTATACTTTAAGTTCTGGCGCACATGTCCAGATCATGCAGGTTGTTACATAGGCATACACATGTCATGGTGGTGGTTTGCTGCATCCATTGCCCTGTCATCTACAGTAGGTATTTCTCCTAATGCCATCCCCCCCCAATTCCCCCACCCCCTGCTATTCCTCGCCTAGCCTCCCACCCCCCAGGCCCTGGTATGTAATGTTCCCCTCCTTGTGTCCATGTGTTCTCATTGTTCAACATCCACTTATGAGTGAGAACATGCAGTGTTTGGTTTTCTGCTCTTGTGTCAGTTTGCTGAAAATGATGGTTTCCAGTCGTATCCATGTCCCTGCAAAGAAAATGAGCTCATCCGTTTTTATGGCTGCATAGTATTCCATGGTGTATATGTGCCACATTTCTTTATCCAGTCTATCATTGATGGGCATTTGGGTTGCAGCTGATGGTAACAAATGTCACTTTCCTGAGAATATCTAAATCACTATGCAAGTTTTAGCATTGCCTAAATTTTTTAAAAAATAAGATGCTAGATATGTAATTATAATTTACAGCAAATATAAGTATTTATGAAATTGTATGTCATAGAATACAAAAATTCAATTAGAAATATGTCTTCAATGAAAATCAGAAAAAAATATTCCTCAAATGTATATATTTTAAAATATATTTCATTTTGCCTCATTGTAATGGGAAGTAGAATAATATCTTTACATAGATAAATAATAACAATTATTTGAATCACATGTATTTCTTTTAAGTTTTTTAGTCAGGATTATTGTGGTATAATTGACATTTAATAAACTGCATATGTTTAAATTGTACAATTTGATATTATGGCATACATGTACACCATGAAACTATTACCAAAATACAGACACTTAATATGTGTATCATTACATATGTTTCCTCATGTCCTATGTAATTATTCCTTTTCTGCCACTACTATCCCTCTCATCCAATGTCCAGGTAGCCACAGATCTTTCTGTGGCTATGCAACAGTTTGCATTTCTGAGAATTTTATACAAATGGGATTATAGGGTATGTAAGTTTGTTTGGATTACATAATTCAGCATAATTAGATTTCATATAACCAACAGCAGTGTTTGAGTTCCTCCACTCTAACAATTAATATAAACAGTCTTTTAATTTTTAGCCATTCAAGCCTTTGTACAGTAGTGTCACACTGCAGTTTTAATGTGCGTTTACCTAATAACTAGTAATGTTGAGCCTCTTTTCAAATGCTTAGTTGGCATCTGCATGTCATCTTTGGTAAAATATATTTGTAAATTTTTGAACAATTTAATATTTTAATTGAATTTTTTTCATTGTATTGAGTGACTCTGTTTTATACTACACATATCTATTATTAGATGTTTGATGGACATTTTACTAAAACAGTTTAAACACTTTTTTCCTATTTTAATGAGGTTAATTTCCATAATATGTTAATTTCCTAGTCTAATCTGAGGTCACAAATGTTTCTCCTATGTTCTTTTAAAAGTTTTAGAACTTTAGATTTTATGAACATATGTATTCCCATTTGAGTTAATTTTTTATATGATATGAAATATGCCTGAGTTTGTTTTATTTTAATTTTTACATATGCATGGCCAATTGAAAATTCTCTGCCTTTTTATTGGTATATTTAGTCAACTTATATTTAATGTGACTATTGATTTGATTAGATGGAAATTTATCATCTTTCCATTTGTTTTATATTTATCTTATTTCTTTATTTTCTTTTCCCTTTCATTTTTATGTTTTAGTGATTAATTCAATAAATTGTATGCCTCTATTTTATCTTCTTTGCTAGTTTAGCATCTATAAGCTTTTGTTTTATCTTAGTGGTTGCTTTTCTGTTTGCACTATGAATTTCTTATTAGAGTCTACCTTTAGGTAATATAATAACACTTAACCTATAGTTTAATACTATAAGTAAAAAAGTTTCATTTCTCTCCATCAGACTTTTATGGTAATTTTGATATGCATTTTACACAATACATTATTTAAATAGTTGATTATATTATTATTGTTTAAATAGTTGATTATATTTAAAAAGTATTTAAATAGCAAGAAAATGTATTCATTGTATATGGATCCCATATATTTACTAAGGAAGTTGCCATTTCTTGCTCTGTCCTTGGAGTAGATTCATATTCCCATGTGGAATTATTTTGCAGTTTCTTAAAGGAATTCCTTTAACATCTTAAAGTTGGGTCTGTTCCAGATAGATTATTTCAACTTTTGACTATCTGAAAGTCTTTATTCTGCCTTAAATTTTGAAAGATATTTTATGAGCATAAAACTCTATGTTCACATAAAGTTTTTTCTTCCAATACTTTAAAGAAGTTGTTTTCATACTTTAAAGAATTCGTTCTATTCTCTTTTTACTTGCATGACTTTAGTAAAAATTTTGGTATCATCCCTATCTTTGTTTCTCTATAGTTTTGTCTTTGGATTAACATTACCTTATTATAGGATTTGAATGAATTATTATAATGTATATTGGTTTAGTTTACTTAATATTTCCCTTGTGCTTGAAGTTTGAGCTTCTAGAACTCTTGAGTTTACAGTTATTATATAATTTGTAATATTTAGAGATATTTTTAAGATGTGCTGTTCTTTCTATAAAAACTAGACATTTTAGTATATTACCAAATTTTTTTAAATGCAGATTTTCAATTTTTTTTTATTGTCCTTTTGGTTCTACGGTACATGTGCAGATCATGCAGGATTGTTGCGTAGGTACATACATGGCAAGGTGGTTTGCTGCCTTCATCCCCCCATCTCCAAATCTTAATTAAGAATTTGTTGGGCTTGGCAAGAAGTGTACCATAGATTAAAGACTATATCTCCTGATTGACTTGAAGAAAGAAGGAAGTATACACTGTAATAAATTAGAAAAATAAACTAGTTTTAGTTATGCTAAATTTCAAACATTTTGTTAAAAACAGAAACTACTTAAAAATATACAGTATGCCAAAACCATAATTGACTCGAGGCACTCAGAAACAATCCTAGGACTTGATGGGAAGCAATTTTTAAGAGGGAAAACTGAAGTCCAAGCTGGGTAGGAAGATTTAAATGTGAGAAAGATTTTATGAGATATTTAACTCTTTTGTTTTTCCACACACCTGATTCAATCCATCTGGAAATTCTTTTAATCATTGCTTAAATATAACCAGATTCCAACCACTTAACACTTCTAGGGCTACCATTCTGAGTCAAGTCACCCATAACTTTTATTAGGAAATACCCTAACTGCATAAATTATCTCTCTGCTTCAGTTAGTCTCTTCTAAGAATAGCAGCTACACGAATCTTTTAAAAATTCTAAGCCAAACATTACCATTTTCTTACCAACATCTAATTTGTTTAGTATAAAATCCAGTTTTCTTATACTGGCCTATTAGGCAGGCCATGGATCTAGTTCTCCATTACTTCTTTGACATTGTATTACACAGCTCTCCTCATAGAATACCTGCTCCTACAATACCTGACTTCAGTATTTTCTCTGTCTAAAATATAGATCCCTGTATCACTCATATAATTCTTATCCAAATGTTTTATTTTCAATAGATTTCCTACTACCCTATTTCAAATTATTTTTATACTTTGATACTTTGATTTTCTATAAAATATACAGCTTTATATGATACTATATAATTTACAAACTTCTTCACTAAAAAGAAGACTTTTGTTTTGTCCACTGATAGTTTTCATTTAATTTACTTTAATTTTAATTTATATTTTTGTGGTTACATAGTAGGTGTATATGTTTATAGTGAACATGAGATGTTTTGATACAGGCATGTAAGGTGAAATAAGCACATCATGGAATGAGATATTCATCCTCTCAAGTATTTACCTTTTGAATTTCAAATAATCTAATTACACTCATTATTTTAAAATGTACAATGAAGTTATTATTGACTATAGTACGTCTTATTTATTCTTTCTATTTTTTCTATACCTATTAACTATCCCCACCTCCTACCCAGCCCCTCACTATCCTTCTCAGTCTCTGGTAATCATTCTTTATGCTCTATGTCCTCGAGTTTCAGTTTATTTGATTTTTTGGATTCACACATAAGTGAGAAAAGGCAATGTTTGTTGTACTGTGTTGGCTTATTTCACTTCACATAATGATCTCCACTTCCATCCATGTTGTTGCAAATGACTGGATCTGATTCTTTTCTGTGGTTGAATAGTACTTCACTGTGTATATGTACTACATTTTCTTTATCCATTTATCTGTTGATAGACACTTAGGTTGGTACCAAATCTTAGCTATTGTAAACAGTACTGCAACAAACATAAGTGTGCAGATATCTCTTTGATACACTGATTTCCTTTCTTTTGGGTATGTACTCAGTAGTGGGATTACCAGAACCTAACTCAATTTTTAGTTTTTTGAGAAAGCACCAAAATGTTCTTCATAGCAGTTGTACTAATTCACTTTTCCACCAACAGTGTACAAGGGTTTCTTTTTTCTCCATTTCCTCACCAGTATTTGTTTTTTCCTGACTTTTGGATATAAGCCATTTTAACTGGGGTGAGATGTAATCCCCTTGTAGTTTTAATATGCATTTCTCTGATGTTCAGAGACATTGAGCACCTTTTCATATGCCTGTCTGCTATTTGTACGCCTTCTTTTGAGAAATGCCTAATCAATTCTTTTGCCTATTTTTCAAATCAGATAACGGAAACTGGACCCCTCCCTTACACCTTATACAAAAATTTAATCAAGATGGATTACAGACTTAAATGTGAAACTCAGATTATTAAATATTTTTCTATAGAGTCATTTGAGCTCCTTATATATTCTGGTTATTATTCCTTTGTCATAAGGGTAATATGCAAATATTTTCTCCCATTTTCTGGGTTGTCTCTTCACTTTGTTGATTGTATCTTGTGCTATTCAGAAGTTTTTTTAACTTGTTGTGATCTCATTTTCCCATTTTTGCTTTGGATGCCTGTGCTGTGGGGTTTTGCTCAAGCATTTATTACCCAGATCAATGTCTTGGAGATTTTTCACAATGTTTTCTTACAGTAGTTTCAGTTTGAAGTCTTATATTTAAGTGTTTAATCCATTTTGATTTGACTTTTGTATATGGCAAGAGATAGAGGTCTAATATTGTTTTCTGCACATGGATTTCCTGTTTTTCTAGAATCATTTATTAAAGGAAAGACAATATTTTCCCTAGCATATGTTCTTGACATCTTCATTAAAAATGAATTCACTGTAGATATAAGGATTTGTTTCTGGATTCTTTATTGTTCTGAATTTTAGGATTGTTTTCTCTATTTCTGTGAAGAATTTCATTGGTATTTTTATAGGGATTGCATTGAATATGTAGATTTATTTCAGTATTATGGACATTTTAACAATATTCATTCTTCCAATCCATGAACATAGAATTTATTTTTTATGTTTTGGTGCTCTCTTCAATTTCTTTCATCAGTGTGTTATAGTTTTTAATATAGAGATTTTTTAAATTCTTTAGTTAGGTTAATTCTTAAGTATTTCATTTTATATGTGGCAAATGAGATTACTTTTTAAATTTATTTTTCGCATTGTTCACTGATGCCATATAGAAATGCTACTGATTTCTATATGCTGATTTTGTATCCTGAGCCCTTGCTGAATTTTTTTGATCAGTTCTAATAGTTTTCTTATGGAATTTTTAGCATTGATATTTTCTTATAGTATCATTTCAATATATGGGTGAATAAAGAATAGAATTTTCCTACAACGCCTAGTTGTAATATGGGCCTTCAGACATACAGTTTGCCTGTCTTCAAAAAAAATAAGATGTTTTCAGTCATTCATTTTGCCTGCCTTCAGAAAAAAAAAAATAACTTGACAAAAGAAATATTAATAAGTAGAATAAAAAGAGAGGCAATCAAAAATCAGTAATAGAGAGCTATCAGAAAAGAGGCTGACTCAAAGAATTCGAGGTATTGTGAGATAATAAAATAAATGTAATGTATAGAAAGTTCTTATTTTATATTGCAATAAAAGTTAATACATATGATTAATTTAATATTCAATACAAAATATATAGAAGGATATAACTATAGACTGAAAAATAAAGACATGAGTAAAAAGATACACTTAAAATCTGAAAATAAAAGCTAAATGTTAACAAATAAGAGACTACTTCCTAATAGCTTAAACGTGCATGCAAATAAAGAACACTAAAATAGTTTTAGTAAAAATAAAGGCTTGAATAAACTGCAATTAAATAAGTCAAAGTAAAAAGGAAATTATTTTAATCGAATAACTTTGGCATTGGAGTCCATAAGATTGACTCTAGAGTCAATAAATCAATTAGAGTCAATTAGTCAATAAGTCTTTGGATTCTCACATGTAAAATAGAATAAATTTTCACTTTCTAACTTAGAGATTGTTAGGAGTAAGATCATGCATCTCATGAGTGTAGTATGGATCTTAGCACATAGTAAGTTGCAAACGTAGATTGCTATTTTTATAGTAGAACAAGCTATTCTAGAAAATAAGCCATTGGGAGTGAGAAGTGGATTGTAAATACCACTATTATTTTGGCATCAAGAAATTGGTATGTTAAAATGTTAAACCATGTAAGTTTTTGTTAAGTTTATGCAAGTATATATGTACATGATTTAAACCTGAAAATACAAGTTAAATATTCACAATTAGAAATTAGACCTACAGAAAGCCTACAAATGTGTAAAATAAAACACAATAAATGGTACTTTTATCTTATCCCCTATGCCAAAGGGAGCCACTTTTTCAACTACCAAGAGATGCTCTAACAATAACTCTCAACTTTAGCACTCCTCTGCACCCCATTAATAGAAAGTATTATTTACGCTCTCAGTTACCTTCTCCCAGTAGTCATAGACGCCTTTCTCTTGAGTTCACTGTTGTGTCCTATTGCTTGAGTAGTCCTTTATTTCTTGCCTTTAAATATCTGCATGGATTCAGCCATTACAGCCCACTTCCCGAAAAGACTGTCATTGCATTCTACAATCCTCTAGTGGTTCATAGCACCATCACTATCTGCAAGTTAGAATTACCTAGGCAGCTTTAATAAATCAAACAAATAAGCAAACAGGCAAAACAAATGAAACAAGCTACAGATTGCCAGACTACACCACAGGTCAATTAAATCAGAAACTCAGTGAATGGGTTTCAAGAATTATGTTCTATAACTCCTGAGGTGATTTTCAGCCTACGTTGAGGACAATCACTTTGCATCATCTATAAAACACTCTTGATGGATATCTTATTTTAACATTTGATTTTAGATAGGGAAATTATTTCTCTTTCCATTTGTTTTTATTGTCAGAGTTTCTTTATCCAAATTTTGTACTTAGTTTCTGTTTTTTAGATGATAGAAAATATTGTACAGCTCAATTTTATCTTCAAAAAGCCCAGCAGAGCATCTACTCTAATACCCATAAAAAATATCTCCAAAATACTATATTTTTGTTTATTTTTGCATTCCTATGCTTATACTCTTATAACATTTGGTGTCTGATTTCAAGTCACAATTTTACTCAGATCTCTCACCACATGCATTTAATATATGAAAGAATACTATTTCAGTGATCCAAGTGGATGCTTTGAAAAATGTATTGGAAGAGGGGAAGGACCAGTTTACAATGAGTATTTATGTGAATCACAGAAAATACAGCAAAACAGTTATTTGCTGATCTACTCTACTATTATGAATACATTTATTTGTATATGTGTATGTATGTGTGGTCCTTTAAATTAAATGTGAAACTGCCATTCTAACCACAGCTCTCAGGAGCAATTATTTAATCAGATAGATCTCAACAATTTTTACAAACTTAACCTTTTCTTTAAACACACTTTCTCAATGTCAAAAACATAGAGTGTCTCAGTTTTAAGTTGTGGTAAAATAATCGACACCACTCTAGAATTTACTTTCTAAATTTGGCATTCCAATTTCACCTCATAGCCCTGTCTACAAACATGGTTTGAAACCCCCTGCCTTTGTGTGGTGGTCCTTAGTCTTTTTTATTTCTTTTTTTTTAATTGCATTTTAGGTTTTGGGGTACATGTGAAGAACATGCAAAATTGTTGCATAGGTACACACATGGCAGTGTGATTTGCTGCCTTCCTCCCTTTCACCTATATCTGGCATTTCTCCCCGTTCTATCTCTTCCCAACTCCCCACCCACCGCTGACTCACCCCTATTTCCCCCAAACAGACCCCAGCGTGTGATGCTCCCCTCTCTGTGTCCATATGTTCTCACTGTTCAACACCCACCTATGAGTGAGAACATGCAGTGTTTGATTTTCTGTTCTTGGGTCAGTTTGCTGACAATGATGGTTTCTAGGTTCATCCATGTCCCTACAAAGGACACAAACTCATCGTTTTTTATGGCTGCATAATATTCCATGGTGTATATGCGCCACATTTTCCCTGTCCAGTCTATCATTAATGGGCATTTGGGTTGGTTCCAGGTCTTTGCTATGTAAACAGTGCTTCAATGAACATTCATGTGCATTTGTCCTTATAGTAGAACGATTTATAATCCTTTGGATATATACCCAGTAATGGGATTGCTGGGTCAAATGGAATTTCTATTTCTAGGTCCTTGAGAAATTGCCTTAGTCTTGACTTTATATTAAATAACCTGGGGTGCTTTAAACAATGCTAGGACACTATTATAGATTAATTAAATAAGAAAATGGGAAAGGCTGGAATCAAAGCATTATCATTTAGTGCTTGCTATTTCTTTGACTTTTTACTTTTTTTAAAACAAAGTAAATTTACTTCTATTATTAAAATGTTCATCCAGGGCAATGGTATATGTAATAGTTAAATTGAAGTAAAAAAGGTAAGAATTCTAGAATATTCCTTTTTATAAGAGCAAATCACACAAGAGTTTGCCCAAGGTATTTAGAGGATCTACATACTGGAAGAGACAACTTCAATATTTTCTTAGTGGAGTATATGGGAACATAAATATATTTCCATAATTACAGTCCTGGTATCATGGATACAGAAAACTGGAATCATCCTCTCCAGAAGATTGATGGGAAAAGTAGAAGAAATTATGAAGAAAAGGTCAGTAATACTCAACAGCTCTCAACAGCACTGCTAGAAAAGGCAACTTGATTTAATTCTTTTAACTATTGGAAAGGTTGGCAGTGAGCATAGGATTACAATAAGTATACAGCAGATTTCTTCAAAAGATTAAAGGATAACTGTTGTTACTTTAACTGGGCCTCACAGACAGGTAATATTTAAAATACTTCAAGTGTACTTTTAAATGGAAGAAGAAAGCTGAAATGCCAGCCAAGTAACTCATCTCATGTGTTCTATGTTTTGGTTTCTAAAAAGAAATCTTTAGAAAAAACATTTCAGAGTAAATAAAGAAGGTACTTCAGGAACAAAATATTTAGAGTAATATTTACTGGGTGTGTATGTAATTTATTTAAACTTACACATTATTATTTCAATTTTAGAACATTGTGCAAACATTGCTTTCAATTGCACATTTAAATATTTCTGCTGAATTATATGTCAGCATTTTAGAACAAGATTATGAATAGCTTGTGAAACTTATTAAGTTCAGAACTGTGATACATAGGTCAACCTTACTGATGATAGCTTTACAATGGACACTTTTCTATTAATATAATCTATACTTGCTCTTATAAATATTGGATCACAGGTCAAAATAGGATGACTATAAATTTCAGGAAAAAGTTATTAATTACAAACAAGTTATTCATTGGTTACTAGCAACAGAATCTATCTCTCTGTCCGCCTATCTATGTATCTATCTATCTACTATCCATCTCTATATTTTCCCAGCAGATAATGATGGAAATATTATTTAGTCCACAAATATATCTATTTTCCACATTGTAATGCTTATTTAATCATAATATATATAACAAAAATGATGTAAGTCCTAAAAGTATACAGCTAAATATATATATATATATATATATATATATATATATTTTAAAAACTAAGTAAGCTAAACTATACAGCATCCAAGTCAATGACACCACATTACTTTTAACCCAGAACTTCTGATTATGCCTTCTTTTAATTATCTCTTGTCTCCCACCCCATAATTCTCAGGAGTATCCATTTTATTATCTTTTAAAAGGACTGGTTGGTTTGTCTGATTTTTGCATGAATTCATATAGTATACCAAAAAGGAGCCCAAATAGCCAAAGCAATCCTAAGCAAAAAGAACAAAGCCAAAGGCATAATGCTAGTTGATTTTAAACTACACTGTAAGGCCATAGTAGCCAAAACAGTATGACACTGGTACAAAAACAGATACATAGACAAATCAAACAGGATAGAGAACCCATAAAGTGATATACCTGCAACAAACAGATCATTGATAAAGCTGATGATAGCTAGCAATTGGTAAACAACTCCCTACTCAATGAATTGAGCTGGGATAACTGGTTAGCCAATTGCAGAAAAATATAATCGAACCCCTAGCTTTCACCATATACAAAAAGTAACTCCTAATGACTTAAATGTAAGACCTCACACTACAAAAACACTGGAATAATACCTAGGAAATAGCCTTTTTGATACTAGCTATGGAAAGAATTATTGGCTAAGTCCTCAAAAGTAATTGGAACAAAAATAAAAATTGACAAATTGATGAATTAAACTAAAGTGCTCCTGCACAGCAAAAGAAATTACAGAGTCAACAGACAATCTGCAGAATGGGAGAAAATAGTTGTAACCCATGCAGCTGATATGGTTTTGCTGCACCCCCACCCAAAATATAATTTTGATTTATAATCCTCATAATCTCCACACGTCGCAATTGGGACAACAGGTGAAGTTAACTGGATCATGCAGATCATTCCCCAGCGCTGTTCTCATAGTAGTGAGTCTCATGACAGTCTGGAACTTTCCTTGTTTGTACTTCTCCTTCTTGTCCCCTTGTAAATAAGGTGCCTTTCTTCTCCTTTGCCTTCTGCCATGATTGTAAGTTTCCTGAGGCTTTTCCAGCTGTGTATAACTGTAAGTCAATTAAACCTCTTTCTATTATAAATTAGTCAGTCTCAGGTATTTCCGTTTAGCAATGTGAGAAACAACTATTACTGCATGTAACAAAGGTCTGATGTTCAGAATCATTTAACATCCATTTTCTTATTGTTTAATAATTCATTTAATAATTAATTAATTAAACAATTCAATAAGTAAAATGCAATCCCACAAAAAATTAGCAGAGGACATGAACAGACACTTTTAAAAGAAGACATACAAGTGTCCAACAAACATAAACAAATATAATCACTAACCATAAAAAATGTCGAAATCAAAACCATAATGAGCTTTCATCTCATACCAGTAAGAATTCCTGTTATCAAAAAGTCAAAAAATAACAGATGCTAGCAAGAGTATGGAGAAAAGAGAATGCTTATACACTCTTGGTTAGAATGTAAATTAGTTCAACCACTGTGGAAAGCTGTTTGGAGATTTCTCAATGAACTTAAAACAGAGAGACCATTCAACCCAGAAATCCTATTCCTGGGCATATACCAAAATGGAAATTAATATTTATCCTAAAAAGACACATGCACTTGGATGTTCATTACATTGCTACTCACAATAGCAAAGGCAACTTAGGTGCCCATTAATGGTTCATTTTTTAAACCCTCCCCCCAAAATGATTTTTTATTGGGTTTACAAAATGTGGTTCCTATATGCCGTGGAATAATACACAGCCGTACAAAGAATGAAATAATGTCCTTTGTAGCAACATGGATGCAGCTGGAGGCCATTGTAGTAAGCAGATTAATCCAGGAACAAGAAGCCAACTATTACGTCTCCTTACCTATGTGCATAAGTACACATGGTCATAAAAATGGGAGCAATAGACTCATTTTTCAATTAAAAATAAATTTAAAAAGGGAAAAAAGAAATCATGTTATATCATATGTGTTATTTTGTATCTTACTTTTCTTGTTCAACATTGTGTCATAATTTTTTGCTGTAATTGTGTGATTTTTTATTCTCAATGCTGTGTAGTAGTCCATTGTATGAATTATCACAATGTATTTAATTTTGATGTAGATGGATATTGTGTCTTTTAAAACATAAATCCAATTAAATCAAAGCAGCATTGACAGCACTCAGTATTACATTAAATTAGTGTTTATATTGATGAGTTATTGTTGGTTGCAAACTACCAAAGAAAGACTATTGAGAAGAGCATCCCTGTAAGGCTTCTAACATAGAAACCACATTTCAAGCAAGTAAAATATAGCATAGATTAATCAAAATGTTGAGGAAATATATTTATTAATTAAATATGTGTGTATGTCTATATTACAAAAATAGTTGAGTAGGACCAAATGCATTCACTTATGAACCAAAATGTATTGGCATCATCTCAGATAAAGAAAGATAGAAACTCACTGCAAGATAAAAAGATGACTGAAGAATTTGCTGTGAATAGGACCAGTGTCTCTTTTATTGAATAGGAAGGATATTTGGGCTCATAGAATGACAAATTGCGAACCAAGGGCCAAATATGGTACCTTTGGGTGTCCAATATATATTAAAAGACATGAGGCAGGTTCAGGATTTTGATAGTGAGTCAAAGTTGGGAAGTATGCATTGGAAAAGTGGAGGAAGTAAAAGTTAGTGTGAAGTAGGGTGGAAATATTTGTGACCATGTGTCAAACTGAGACAGGGGCGGAAGAGGTGGTCAGAACACTCGAAATATAATAACTAGAATTAGAATTTAGAGGAATGTTCTAAAAGAGTGTTGAAGAAAAGAGTAATATCAAGTCAGATTTAAGGGTTAAAATTAGATACAAGGAAACAAACATAAAATAGAATTCATAGGATAATAAGAAGAGGTGACATAATAGTTTAACTAAAGGTATGACCTCTCATTCCAGAATATAGTATTTCTGTTCACTATTTTATATTTAAAATGCCTTCCTGGAGTGAGGAGACAAGACAAAGGGATTTTGACCCTGACCTTACCTGACTCACCAAATCTGAACAAGGCAAATAATTTTGACAGAAAGCTAAATTTTGTAAAATTTGATTTTAAATTTACTTGTGCTAACTTTTAAAGGTAGTTTATTTTCCTTGAGAATGAGGAAATGCTTATTTAAATGGGTTTCCTTTCATGATGTTCCCTAAACCCAAAGGAAGTAATGTATTTTCTTCCCTACTGCTCTATAACGTATTCCTTCTTCTCTAGTATAATCGAGAAAAAATGTTGGGAAGAAACAAATAACACTTATTTAACTGATGCTGTACTTCACTCTTGGTTATCATGATTAGATACTCTGATGAATTCTGTTTTTTAACATCTCTGAATGCTTTTAATACATACCTATGTCAAATAAAAATATATGAATAACACCTAAAAATGCGCATTTTACCTCTCTGGCGTTGTAGTGTCATTAAATTTTCTAGCATCTCTCTGATACACAGATATAACTAAATTTGCTTAATTTTTGGAACAATCTAAGTAATTAGCCTAAATTTTCTCAGAAAATGTATTTACCAGAAGTCTGGAATATATATATGTATGTGTGTGTGTGTATATGTATGTATATATATATATATATATATGTGTGTGTGTGTGTGTGTGTGTGTGTGTGTGTGTATTATAATTTTTTTCACTTATGTTTTCTTTATTAGGAGAAGTGAAGCTTTTTTCTGTCCTCCTTTTCAATTACCAGTTTCTTTAATTTCTCTAATTTTGAAATCATTTTCTTATATATTAGTTGTGACTATTTTAATTGTTATTTTGTTTTCTGTCTTTGTAAACTCACTATTTAAAATCTCATTTTATTACATTGTTACCTTGTCTTGGCGCTCTTAGTTTACAGAATCAGTATATTTATTGTGTTCTTTAAAGCATGAAATGAATGTTTTCCCCTTAAATTTTTTTCTTTAATTTCTTATCAAATTATTACCCTCTAATATCTACTCTTTCTTTCATTGTAATATATTTGCCTATTTGACATTATTTGCTGTTGTTAATATTATTGTTGTTGTTGTTTGCATTGAATTTGAGTGCGTCTGTTCAAATCTTCTATTTGCTTTAATCAAGTGTGATTACATTCTTGTCTCCTATGGCACCATATCTGACCATTATTCTTGTTTTTTGTTGAGCAAGATTTTGAAATCTGTGGTTTGAATTCCCTCTCATTTTAGTAGTCTAGGATAAATAGGGGTACAAAGAGACTTCTGATGCATCTGTATCCAATACTTTTCTTGAAATCTGAACTCTATTATATCTTCAGAAATTTTTGTTGTTGTTGTTATCTGTATCAGCATACATCCTGAAAGTGAGTGGTGTATTCTATTCTAGGGATATCAGGCTTCAGATAATTTGTTTTTAACATTGATAAATTGTGTTTTTCCTTCTTCTGCTAAATCCTGGAATGGAGGGGGATAATAAATTGATGTGTTTATCCTCAGGAGTTTTACATTATATTTTTCCTATGTTGACTACTAACTCTTTCACTCAATCTACTTATTTCCATATTAAGAAAAATTAGGAAAATATTAAGGATTTTTTCCTACTAATTCCTCTTTCACCTTCAATAGAAAATGGCTGCCAGTCTAGGCATCATTTCATTCAATGTAAAGCCATCAGAAATATCAGCTACTGGACATACTCTTGCTATGTCACACTCATAGTCACCAAAAAAAAGTATGTCCTTAAAATTATGTAGATATCTACTTATGAATATGCCAAAAATCAGTTAGCTTTTTCGTTTACCACAATGATTACATATTCACTACAATTTTTAAACGTAAGACCCTTAATTCCCACCTCTTAGAAGATTGTCCTGCCTTCTATTTCATAGAAAATAATGACAGCCATCAGGAGAGAACAACTTTAACTTCTTTGCAACTAGCTTATCTGCATGTACAACATGCTTTCCTCCTGCATTCCTTATAGCAATAGAAGAGCTGTTTCTCTCTTTGATTAGGGTCTCTTTTTTCACCTGTACTCTGTAGTTTATACCTTTTTAACTCATCAAGGAACATGAATACAAATATATTTCTTTTTTCTGTCTTCATCTCATTCTCTAATTTTAATCACCATATTGAATCAGTATCAAAATATTTCAATAATTAATTCCCCTTTAAATGTATAATCCTCTCTTTCTTTACTCCTGCCAGGAGCCCCTCTACTCCATGCGTAGAGTAAAAGTTTCTTAAACAGTTGTCTAAACTTTTAGCTCTTATCTTTATCTCTCTTAATCCAATAACTCACTATGCAATTTTAATGGTTTGTCATAAATACTTCTAAATTCAATCCAATTTTACCATTTTCAGTGAAAATATATCCATCTGGGCTACAACATTTTTTTAAGAAAATTACCATTGTTTAACCTTTAAGCTAATTCACTTTCAAACTATAGTCATATCACTTAAGAATGGGGATACATGCTATACAGGTGAGGCTTATGTAAGTAAAATACATCACTAGGAAATTTAATCATGCTTCAAGCATCATAGAGTATACTTACACAACCTAGATGATACAGTCTGCTATACCCCTAGGTTTTATGGATAGCCTCCTACTCCTGGGCTATAAACGTATACAATACGTACCGAATATGCAGGCAATATGGCAGTTATTTACCATTGTATATCTAAACATAGAAAGATAGAGTAAAACATGTTATGAAAGATAAAAATGGTACACCTCTGCAGGGAGCTTACCATGAATGGAGGTTTCACCACTAGAGGTTGCCCTGGGTGACTCACTGAGTGAGTGGTGAGTCAATGCGAGGACCTAGAATATTACCGTACACTACTGTAGACCTTATAAATGTTGTACACCGGTGCTATACTAAATTTATTATATAAATAATAAAATGCACTATTATGATGTCTACAACATAACCAAGCAATAGAAATTGTTCATCTTCATTATAGTTTTATGGGACCTTTGTGTTACATACAGTCCATTGTCACCAAAATGTCTTTATGTGGCACATGACTGTAATCAAAGCAATCAGAGTGGACTTTCAGTAAGGCAAATATATTAGCCTGTCTCCTGTCAATGGTTCATTCACTTCCTCTTTTCCTTAAAATGAAATTCAACCCTTAAACACAATAAGCAAGGTTCTACAAGATTCAACTCTAAAATACAATAAGCAAGGTTCTACAAGATATTTTGTAGACTTCTCTAGCCATAGCTTCTTGTCCTTTACCATATGTTCACTATGCATTAGCTATAAGACATATTTTCCAGTGCTTTCCAAATACAATGCATCTTATTTCCATTATGACACACTCTTCCCTTTTCTCATCTAGATCAGATGTGCCTACTGGTAGCTACCACTCCTTTTTTGTACATGTAAGTTAAAAATCACAACCAAAGGGCATTTTTCCTTGATTATTAAAATAAAATTTTGCTGTTTGTAATGATGTCTATGTATTCTCTTTAATAGCTTCAATTATACTATATTATTATGACTTTTATAATGCATATTTTTGTGTGAACTATAAATGCTTTGAAGGTAAAAATGATACTATCTTTTTTCCAGTATATCCCTACAGCTACTCCTGTTGCTGAATCATAATATATGTTTCTCTTCCAATGAAAGAGAGAAGAAAATGGAGTATGGCTCTAAAGAGCATGTTGACAACATTTTCAGACATATAATGTGAGCACTCGAGAATGAGTTAGCTTCCACTGAGAGTGTTTGAAAAGAAATCATACCTTAAAAAATGGTGGAGAAAAGAAAGTGGAAGGACAGCTTTCTCTTATCAGAGAAGACATAGTAATAGGAGCAACTGTACAGCATTAGGAATACTGTATTCTAGGAGTTCTCTGTTTCACTTTTCTATTTTCAGACACACACACACATACACACACACACACACACACACACACACACTCCACACACATTATGGTATAGAAAACTCTTAGACTAGTAGAAATACCCTTGTTCCTTTCCTATAGTCTAAATCACTTCCTTGGATTTCTATTTCTTTAGGTTTTTCTAGGATTCTCAGCTAGCTTACTTGAATTTTGATATTCATAATTTATAAAGTTTAGTAAGCTAACAATTCTTTACATTGTATTTGAATTTTAATAATCATCAGTGTTTGTCCCAATAATACAATAAACATAAATTTTCTGAAAGTCTACAAACAAAAATATTAAATGTAGAAATCATTTTCCTGATCTCTCTTGATTCACATCATAGGGAGCAGTCTTTTGTACATACATATAAAATTGACCTGGGACTGAAGGAACATAAACAAAATTAAGTGGTTATTCAAGAAGACACTTTTCTTCAGCCCTCATAGCTTCTAAAGGCTAGTATTTAAAAAGTGTCCACTAATTTTCTCTGGTCATTTCACTAAGCCAGGTCTACATTTTAACATAGCATAATCACAAATTCAATGCGATGCTTAATTTTCTTATTTCTTCAATGGAAAGGTAGAGCAGGTGAGTAGTGAATTTTCTGAAGGCAGATAGAAAATTGTGTTTTAAGCTCAAATAACATGCTGCTATATTCAAGCAATCCCCAAACTCCAGATGAGACTGAAGTGAGTAATGGGATGGGAAGTAGGGTAGAGCTTCCTTCCACAGTGAAACCTTCTGAGCATGGAGGGAAAATTGAACTGACTCATGCTTGGAACCAGATGATGAACACCTGAGACAAAATCCTCTGGGTGGTGTTTATTTTCCACCCTTTATGCTGATCTTAAAAATGTTCCAATTCATATTCTCCATGGGATGTTCACAGGTGCTGAAATTATTGCAATCAGCAGTCTATATTATTCTTGGGAACTAAAGCGCAACAAACTATAGAGAATATTGACCCGTCATTAATATTAGTATGTTAATGCAATCAGAATGACTCTAGAGGAAAACTGAAAGGGAAAAATAAAATGATTGTATTTTACCTGACCTTTCCTTTAAATAAGCATAAGGAAATACTTGTGAGAATGTCTGTGAATGATTCCTAAGAGCTATATTAGTTCACAATTATAGAGAGAAGATTTTTTTCCTTTTTCTGAATTATTCAAGGTTTTAAAAGCTTTATGTATTCCTTTATATATGTGTATATGTATGTGCGTATGTATGTATGTATGTATGTATGTATTTATGGGGACAAGTTGCTCAAGTGTTTGTAAGACAGAGGCTAAAATTTTGACCTGAATTTTCTATAAAAGCACCTTATAATTTAGTTATCTAGGTAATCAAGTTTTCAAAATAGTTTTTATTCTAATGAGTATGCATACATTATATCCATCTCTGTAACTATGTAAGTAGGTATGAATATATATCATCTATCTATATACATAGAGAACATCATGAGATTTTAGTTTCTGATAGCTTTTGTTAACTTTTTCATGTTTAAACTTATTTTGTTTAAAATGTTTCTATCTTTCAAACATGAAAAAGTGCCTTAGAACTCTTTAGGAGCTTTTATAAACATCTGATTTTATAATTTTAACAATTCTTTGGAACTCATTTTTAAATATAGTCTACAGTGACGCCTATAATTTTTTAATCAAACACTTTATATTAGAAATTTTTATCATTTTTTAGATTCTTCAGAATTATAAACCTGGAAATTATAGATATATTTTTAAATAAATTTGGGAACAGCTTGTCAATCGTTTTCCTGGAAAATGTATGGCAAAGTATTTATCTTATTATAATAAATTGCTCTCTCAAACTGTAACTTCTTTTTGTACACCCAGCAGCACCGTGCAATATTGCTAATTTATTTCCAGAAATTAGAAATTATAAAAAACACAGGTACACATGCAAAGAAACAAATAATGCTACATTATTGATATTTTATCTTTCAGCAAAATCGCTCTTTTAATTTTCATAACTATGAATGCTAGTGACATAAACTATTTCCTCCTTGTTAATTGATCATCATAAAATTATTTTTATTTACATTTTTAATTTATGTGAAGTACTTAAATATGTTCACTATCTACTCTCTGATTTCCAGACTTTCTTTCCCAATTCATTGTCTTTCAGTTTTGAAAAAAAAATTCTAAATAATATTTCTCCTTTAATTAAATGAATATATTGTCTTTTTTCCTTCATTCTTTACTTTTAGAATGTTTATTTCTACTAGAAGTCACATTTATATTAAATAAGTCACTAGTAACTCCATTTACGTGTTTTCAAAATACTGATATGTAGACAGTGATCACCACTGCTGCTAGCATAATGCCCTTTACTGTATAAATTAAGATATTTAGAGAAATGTCAGATACTTATCACGAAGGGGAGCACACCACAACTAAGGTAGCCAGCTGGCAGGGAAGGTTAATAAAGCTCTTATGACAAATGTTATCACATAAAAAAGAACCTATCAATGTTATTTAAACATGGCAACAGAATTCAAGATCCAAAAAGTTTGGTGGTTCTAACTTACAGTGTGGAAGCAACCACATTCATCTGTCTTTTCTCATTTTACCTTGGCAAAGGTATGCACCCAGGTTAAAAAAATTATATAAGGATTAATAAACTGAAAGACTCAGACCTGTAGTATAAAGTACGATTAGAACCAGCAATTAAACTACTTGGTATGGTAAGTCAGAATAAAGATTGTTCTTGTTCCAATGTTAAAAAGGTAGCTAAAATAACATAATTTATCTAGGCAACAACGGAATCTGAGTAGCCTTTGATAGGCTTGTTGATAATTCTGGCTAACAAATAAGAGTTTAGTATTATTTTTTGGTGTAAATATCAGAGACAGTAGCCTCAAAATTGTAGTTTTACTTGCTCCCATATCCACCGGATATTTATTGGAATATTATAAAGAGATATTTTAAAGTTATATAAGAAATATTATAAAGTTATTTCTAGAAGTGGTTTGAGAAATAGATTCTTTAAGAAACTTTGGTTTGTATGTTGAGACTCCAAGTAAACACTTAGCAGATAAAATCAATGTCATTCAGGTAATATATATTTAAATAATAAATTTATCCTGATTATTGAAACATACAGTTTAAGGTAGGATAAGAACTGAGAAAAGTTGTGTAATAAAAGTAATAAAATATTTCTGAGGGCATAAATATGTTTAAGTGGTCTAAAATGCTAAGGAGAAGAGAACTAAACTTCATCAATTGAATCTGACAGTTTGTAAACCAGACTAAGTACAGACAGTCCCTAACTTACGATAGTCCAGCCTACATTGCTTTTCACTTCACCATGGTGCTTATACAACTATCCTGTTTCTAATTTTTCGTACATTATTCAGGAAATTCCGTAAGCTGCCCAACACTGTGTTATAAAATTGTTCTTGTGTGAGATGATTATGTACAACTGTATGCTAATGAAAATGTTCTTAGACTGTTCAATGTTCGCAAGGCTAAGCTGTGTTGCCTCAGTAGGACACGCATAGTAAATGCATTTTTGACTATGGTCGTTACAATTTATGATGAGCTTATTAGAATGGAACCCCACTGTAAATCAATGAGCATTTGTATATTGTTCCAGTAGACTGGGTGCATCAGTGATGGTTAAAACACATGGAATATACATGCAACTGTCCCTTATATAATATAAAAGGATAGAAGAAAAATGTTAAGGCTGAATATACATGACAACAAGTTGGTGAAAATGAATCAAATACAGTGTTATCCATGAATGAATGCAATTCTAGGTATATGGTACTCAATAATAGAGTGTAGTAAAACTAAGATACACCCTAAGAAATTCTCTGTATTTCAAATATAATATTCCTCACCTCTACTGTGCAGTCGTTGTTCAGTGTCTCCTTGTTTTTCAGGATCACTGACCTCAACCAGCCCAGTAACTTCCTTCTTTGCTTGGTGATTCAGAGGCACGGGGGACCCTGAGTAGACTGGCAGTACTCTTAACTTTCAGCTCAATAGAATTACTGTTGTGTCTCCTCATGGAAGCATTCTTTATTTTGGAACTAAGGTCTCTAGGTCAGTAGAGCATAAAGGAGCAGGAACAGAAAGCAAGCAGTTTTCTAGTCAGTCACCGGGGTAAGAATGAGTGGTGCCAATTCCATTTGCACACTTTGATTCTTGAGATCGTGAATCCTGGCTACAGGAGAAGCAACACTGTGTATTGAATACTAATTCTGAGCATATCCAACCTTCTGGAGAACCCTGCCCTCGCCCTGCAAGGTATTGCCACCTGGTTGGCATTGTAATTAAATATTCAAAAAACCAGCCCTTTATGCTTATGCTTATCCTGCTTTATGCTTATCCTCCTTTATGTCTCTTAAAAACAAAACAAAAACTATTTTTTTTCAGTTCACAATTATATCTCAATTAAATTTTTTATCTCCTTGATTCCAGTCTTATACATTCTAATGTCTTTTCACCCCATCTTTTGAAATATCTTGCTTACATTCAATTTGTTCTTGTCATCTCCCATATCAGTCATGATTCTTGTTCAGGAAAATAGAAACTACAAGTCAGTATAGGCATTTCAATAGAATGATGCTTAATCAAATTTTGTGCTTCATGTAATGCTTAACAAAATGTTTGCAATGGCTGGAGGAAAAATATTGGGGAAATATTTTGCTAGATATAGGTTTTTATATAACTTCCCTAATGTCAGAGAAGTTTTAGGAGTCACAAGAAACTACCCACAATGATCCTACCTTTCTGGGGACGTGAAAGTGAGTGATTGCAATTAAATGCCAGAGATGTTACAAAAGGTCACTTTTCTCAAAATTCCCAATTCTGCTCCCTACTGCTGGATGAACTATAATGTAACTTCACACATTCTTCCACCTTCAACATTTAGCAAATTTTACTTTTGCACACACAGGATTTGAAAAGATGTATTCAAAGTTCAGCTCCTGCAAAGCAAGAGAGAACACAGATGGGCACAAGAGTACTGAGTTGCTGACAAAATCACCTATAAAACCTTTTGTATGCATATGCAAAACTTGCAATTTTGTAGATTTTTTAAAAGTTTGATCTAAACTTTAAACCTATATTACAAATCTTTTAATGTCTTGCCTTTATTTAATATTTCATCTTTATTTAATCGCTGACCACACTGCCAATTTTTTTAGTAAGCTAATTTCACAATTTTTAAATTTTTTCCTGTATTTTTCTCCCAACATCAAAATGCTTTCCTCAAATATCAGTTTAAATGAAAATGTCTTTAAAATCATTTTTTTGGGACTTCATTAACATGTTCTTCTACTTCACACATCCCTGAGACTCTGTAATTATACCTTTTAATGCACTTTTAATTGTATATTGTAATTAACCCTTTTTATAAGGTTCTGCCCAAACTGGCTGCATGTTTCCTGATGATGAGTATTATTTCTTTACAGAATTGCATACCTACTATTTTGTTTATATAAAGCTTTAAATTATTATTTGGGGGAATATGTTAATGAATGAATTTTAAGAATATCTCTTTAGTCTTAATCCTAAATTCCCTTTTTACTTTATAATATTTAAAGTTAAAACAAGATTTTGGTTAATACTTATTCAAATAAAGGCAAATTTTGTCTCATCTCTTCTTAATGTGTCGTTTTTGGTGTTCATTGCACAACTATTTTAAAAACGCAAGACTTGGTGTTTATTAAATTTTGTCTATGTTCCTCTTTGTATCACAGGATTGACAAGATCTTTAAAATAAGGTTAGCATCATTTTCTAATGTGATAACTCTCTCTTCTATAGCCTTGGTGTCATTTAAAAATTCAACAGAAAAGATTTCCAAGCTATCATCCTAGATGCTAATGACATTATGGTACAAACTAGGATGGGCAGGGCAGGTCCATGTCCTGGGTGACCTTGCCACACATCATTCAAATCTTCTAATTTTTAAAAACCCATGAATCATTCATCAACGATTGAATGGACAAGACTCCCTTTGTACCTACTTCTATCCTGCCTGTCAGGAACCCTGAGAGCCTTACATTCACAGCCATAATCCCTCCTGTATCTCCCACCTGTTGTGGAAAGTCTGACATAGAATTTATTTTCCAAAAAGGCAATGCTTTGGAATTTGTGAGAATGCATGGTAGTCTGTACTGAGAAATATGTCCCATTTAACTATAGCTAAGGTGAAATATAGGTTTAATTGGAAGGTGTTTCCAGTGCTCCTCCTTTGTGGCTTCAGCTTGAGAAGGCCACCTGTACTGCAGTCTCAAAGCTATGAAATGGATTTCCAGACCAGCTGTCTCCCAACCCATGAGCCAGATTTTGGTATTTCTGTGTTCGTTGTGCCTATTATATATACAATATGAAACTTTAAAAGAATTTTATGTTGTATCTATACATAGTAAAGATTGAATTTTAGTAATATTTATACTGCTTTAAATTTAATTTTAAATATCCAATTTCCTCATTTTATCTTATTTTTATTTCATCTTTGACTCAATTTAATTTCATGTTTTATTTTGTATTTACTTTTACATATTTGCATAATTTATCATGTTCTAATTACTTTTTTTTTTTTTTTTTGAGGCGGAGCTTCGCTCTTGTTACCCAGGCTGGAGTGCAATGGCGCGATCTCGGCTCACCGCAACCTCCGCCTCCTGGGTTCAGGCAATTCTCCTGCCTCAGCATCCTGAGTAGCTGGGATTACAGGCACACGCCACCATGCCCAGCTGATTTTTTGTATTTTTAGTAGAGACGGGTTTCACCATGTTGACCAGGATGGTCTCGATCTCTTGACCTCGTGATCCACCCACCTCGGCCTCCCAAAGTGCTGGGATTACAGGCGTGAGCCACCACGCCCGGCCCTCTAATTACTTTAAAATAATTCTCTTTTGAAAAAGTTTCATTTTGTTACGAATATTTTATTTCACTCATTTTCATCTTTCTTATTGTTAATTTTACCGGTGTAACAAACTTGCACTTGTCCACCTAAACTTAAAATAAAAGTTAAAAGAAAGAATGGTCTTAGCCTGATTTGTGAATGTTTACAGTTCTTTGCTGCTATGTGCCCTTCTCCTTCATCTGAAGCTTCCCATTGGCACTGCTGTGTTTCCCTGCTCCCCATCCCCAGACCACCTCCCCTTCCTGAGCTCTCTCCTTCTTTGGTTGTTTCTCTGGTTATCTGACTTAGGCTTATAAGCATATGTTCATAAACATATCATATATATACATATATGTAAATACGTATATTTAAATAATTCATATAGGTATAAATTATTTATCAATCTTTTGCCTATTTTAACTTTTCCATTTTTTTTATATTGTTTAATAGTGGCTTGCAATTTTTTTAACTCTTAAGCGCAAATATTTTGGCATTTTATACTTTATTGTTACTTTTCAATTTTTCCCTTGTTTAGGTTTTCCTTAATTTTTCAGACTTTGGGAGAGCATCTTTCTAATTTGAAATCTGAATATGTGTATATGAATTGAAAATAACATCTGAATTCTCATACTGCAGGCCACAGAACTCTGTAGTTCTCCAGCTAAATCTCAGGGTGCTAGAGGAGCACTTACGTTATTGCATTGTGCAAGTGAACATTATATTCTACAAATCCGTCTGGGTTTTCATATCACCTAAGCACCCAGACCCACATTTAATGCTTACTTCAGGCTTCTTGAGGCCTCTTCACGATGTTTGGGTAATTACTTTCTACAGCTACATGATTGCTACTGGTTAACTAAAGAGGTATTTATCTTTATTTACCAAAAACAATTTAGATTGGTAACCCCTTTTAATAAAACCTTATTGCAGCTATTGTTGTTTTCTTTTGCCATAACACCAAAGCATACATTTGTACCCTTGTTACTGGTTTCTTCTATATGCATGAAATTGATCTAATGAATATCAATGCTAAATTTTAGAATGTCGTATTGGCTAAACATGTGAACTTTGTATCCAGATTTATCTGTTTTGATATCTCGCGGTATTGCTGACTAATTCGTCATTATTCAGTAAGAAAAACATTTACTTTTAGTTACACAGGTAAAGTTTACATCATTCCAAAATAAAGTCAAATGCCAAAAAATGTTGTATTATTATCCAGTCTCTCTGCATCAGAGTTTCTATATGCATCAAACTAGAGAAAATAATGGCACTTAATATTAGAGTTATTGTAAGGATAACGTTAGTTAATGCCTGCGATTCACCTAGAGGAGTAAATACTTGGAACATCCTTGCAGAGATAGTAGGCAGGTACTCTATGAAAAGGAAAAAGTCAACAATATCACTTTAGTATTTGCAGACTCTTTATGTGGTTGTCAATTTTAAGTCCATTTCATTTTATAAGATAAAACTGTTATAGCATATTTAGTTTCAAACAATTTTTTTATGAAAACCAAATATGAGGGGAAAGTTTGTACTATTAAGCAAATAGGAGAAAGCTCAAAGCAAAAAACCGTGGCAATACTCAGTAAATAAATGCTGGTTTATTTTTTTCCTCTCTAGTGTTTAATAGATAGTGACCATTCATTAGTAATACTTTTCACAGGGATTGAAATTGTAGAAGCGATTATTTAGTTGATAAAGATTGATTTTTCTAAATTATAAAACTTACCTTACAACTAGGGAGCTTGTGCTTAGAATTTTTAACAGCCACTTTTTTCTGGCCTCATTATTGCCAAAGAGGTTAGGTCAGGGGAACAAAGGGAAGCTGTTTTGTGCAATTATCTGTTTATAAGAACATTAAATCAAATGAGGAAATTAAGAAAATCGATACTGAATTCAGCTGCTCATGGTAAGTGCTATAAAATCTATGTCTTTAATAATCCCTCTTTAGTTGTTTTAAAATCCAATGTGATAATCACAAAAATAAAGATTTTTTGTGGATATCTTTATGTCTTTGAGGTAAGTTGGGATGTCAATGTGTTATATTTGCTTTTGTAAATAATATGGTGAATATCAGCCAATTTAATTAATGAAAAATATAAAAGTTGCATAGTTTAAAACATTGGGTACAAGAAACTTCTCTGGATAGTGTCAGCTTCCTTATATCAAGTATATGTTCCCAGATGTTCTGAGACAGTGTTCAGCTTAGGATGAAGCATCACATTCCAGAATTGAGAGCTCTAACCTGGAAGGATTAAATAGTTGAAACAGGACATGGACTACTATGAATACAACAGCTTATCCTCTGCTTGATTTATTTATATTGTTGTGTATTTAAAATGAATACCTAACATTTAAAATACAGTATATATTTAAAATAAGCTGTAACTATCAAGTTGTATACAAACTCTGACAGTGTAAATAATATTCCCATGTTCACCGAAAACAACCATCATAAAAATGAATTTATTTTAAAAAATTCAATCTAAAAATACTCATTTTTGGTGATATGTGTGATATGCATTTAAATTATTTTAAAATTGATAGTGTTCATTTAAATTGAAAGCAAGAGAAAAGCCCCGCTCACCAGATCTCCTTTTATGTGTTGTGAAGGTCGTATGGGCAGAATTAGAGCTGCTTTCAAAGATTCAAAATTAATCTCAATTAGATTTTTCCTGAAAAGGTGTATTGTAAGTTCATTACAAAATGATTCAGAATACAAATATGTAAGGCCCCCCTGAAAGGGACAGTGTTATCTGGCTCTAAGAGTCAATTTGTGACTGGTAGTAAATTATGACCTGGGAGGAGCAGGATAGTGACAGCTCCATAGCCCTTGATGTGAGAGAAGCAAATCTTGCCTTATCAAGAGCTGCTGCTTCCTCTAAACAGAGACATTCTCCTGCAGCCGAACCATGTAACAATGCTGAGCTCTAGCCTGGCCTCATAATCATAGATCTTGTTAGCATTTCATCAGTTTAAGCTTCAGAACCCAGGGAACTACTTAATCTCACTTTGATACTTCTGCATATGACAGGTTTGGGTTTCAGTATCTAGCTAGGCACTGCAGTAATAACTACAGTCAAATGCTCAGTCATAAATAGTCATTCAGATCTTCAAAATATTTTTCATTTATTCTCTCATGACACTTATACCAAGGCCATGCCTTCTTTAATAGGGTTAACAAAACACATTATTACCAGTGCTTACTATTTCAATTTTTATTTTCATTTCTTTATTTCTCAAGGCATTTGAATTGGTGTAGATTTTTTTAATTGCACTACTTTGAACTCATATATGAAATCATTTAAAATATATCTCTTCTTTCATCCATTTCTTAAAAAAACAAATACTGTTTTAATATTATGAAAGACCCGGAAGGGAGGCAGAGTTACATATATTTAAGGTAGACACAGTGTATACTTAAAAACATTTAACTTCTTTGCACAGGTGATGAATATTCACTGATGGCCCATGAGCAGTGGAATGCCTAGGATACAAAGATTACACAATTTTCCTTGCCAGAGTTGAATTAAAAGTAGAAATTGTAGAAGAGAAATTAATCTCTAGATACTGGTCTTAATTCTTCATCTCCAATTTAGTCTCTAGCAGGTGGAATTCTAGTTTCTAATCTTCTCTTTACAGAATGAATTGCAGTTAAGATTATCAATGAGTTCATAATAGCAAAATAAAATGTATTTTCTTCAGTTTTCATCCTATTTAACGCAAGCATAGTGTTTGCTTTCCACGTGGTTTGTCCCTCCCCCAGTATTCATTTGTCCCTCTCCCAGGATTCATGTGTTTTTATGTTTCATTTACTGTATCTATTTTCCTCTTTCTCTCACAGTTGTTTAAATCTTTTCTATCATTTTGTACCCTTAATTCTTTTAACTTCACTTTATATTTTAGACTAGTTTTAAATTTACAATGTCCATATGACATCCCTTCCCCCAATGTCTACTATTATCAACATTTTGAAATAATGTGGTATATTTATTATAAGTGATAAACCAATATTGATACACTATCATTAAACAAAATTCATAGTTTTCATTAAAGGCCACTCTGCTTCATATATTCCATGGGTTTGGAGAAATGTGTAATGACATGTAACCATCATCGGAGTCCACACGGAATATTTCACTGCCCTAAAAATCTCCTGTGCTCCACCTACTCATCTCTCCCTCCCACTAAGCCTCTGAAACCACCGATCTTTTACTATCTCTGTAGTTTTGCATTTCTATAATCTCATATAGTTGGAATCTTATAGTAGGAAGCCTGTTCATATTGGCTCCCTTTACTTAGTAAATATGCATCTAAGTATTTTCCAGGTATTTTTCTTTATTTTTTGAGGCAGGTTCTCACTCTGTCACCCAGGCTGGAGTGGAGAGGCACCATCTCGGCTCACTGCAATCTTTGCCCCCTGGATTCAAGTGATTCTCTTGCCTCAGCCTCTCTAAAACTTGGTGACTTAAAACAACCGTAGTGATTTATCATCCTCACATTTTCCATGGGTCAGGAATTAAGTAGCTGCTCAGCTGGGCAGTCCTGGCTCAGAGTTTCTCATTAAGTCATAAGCAAACATCACCTGGCACTGTAGTCATATGAAAGCCTCACAGGGGTTAGAAGGCCTGCCTCAAAGTTGGTTAATACACATGGCAGACGAAAAGTGAAAAATGGCAGGCAGTGCGTTTGCCAATGGTAGGCAAATTGGTCGTGGTTATTAATTTGTTGGCTAAGTTCTTGTCTACATGGGCCGCTTCAATGTCCTCATGAATGGCACGATAGGCAGCTGGCTTTCCCCAGACTGAACAATCCCAGAAAGAAAAGCAGAAACTGAAATGCTGTTTAAAACTTAGTCTCAAAAGACATAAATTACTTCTGCTATATTATATTGATATTCAGGCTAGCAGGATGCAGTTCAAAGGGCATTACACTAGAGTATTAATTCCAGGAAGCAAGTCTCACCAAGGCCCATCTGGGAGACTGAATATAACAAAGTTCTTACTTTTGGTAATGTGAGACTTTTAAAATATTTTGTAAGTTTTAATTTCAGTTTTTATGATTACTAATTAAATTAAGCATTTTCACAGGTTTATTGCCATTAACATGTTTTGGGGAGTTTTTTTATGTTTTATTTTTTATTTTTGTGCATACTTACTTGTTGCATATATTCATGAGGTGCATGAGATGTTCAGATAGACATACAATGTGTGGTAAGCACATGATGGAGAATGAAGTGTCCAACACCTCAAGCATTTCTCCTTTAGTTACAAACAATTCAATTATACTCCTTAATTTATTTTAAAATATACAATTAAATTATCATTGACTATAGTTATCCTGTGGTGCTATCAAATAAATATTATTCATTCTTTGTATTATTTTGCACCCATTAACCAATCCCACCTACCCTAACCCTGACACTACCCTTCCTGGATTCTGGTGATTATCCTTCTACTTTCTATGTCCCTGAGTTAAATTGTTTTGATTTTTAGATCTCGCAAATAAGTGAGAACATGGAATGTTTTTCTTTCTGTGCATGGCTGATTTCATTTTACATAATAATCTCCAGTTGCACCCAAGTTGTTGTAAATGACTGAATCTCATTCTTTTTTATTGCTGAATAGTTCTCCATTGTGCATATGTATCACATTTTCTTTTTCATTCATCTGTTGATAGACACTTAGATAGGTTCCAAATCTTATTTATTGTAAATAGATCTGCAACAAACATAGGAGTGCAGATATCTATTCAATACATTGATTTCCTTTTTGGGGGGGTCTATATCCAGCAGTGAGAGTACTGGATCCTATGGTAGCTCAATTTTTAGTTTTTTATGTTTGTTTGTTTTTTGTTTTTTAGGAACCCCTAAATATTCTTCATAGTTGTTGTTCTAATTTATATTCTCACCAACAGTATAGAGCAATTCCCTTATCTTCACAGTCCCATCATCATTTGTTATTTCCTGTCTTTTGGGTATAAGCCATTTTAATTGGGTGAGATGATCTCTCACTGTAGCTTTGATATGCATTTCTCTGATATCAGTGACGTTGAGTACCTTTTCATATGTCTGTTTGCCATTTGTAGGTCTTTTTTTGAGAAAGGTCTATTCAAATCTTTTGCCCATTTTTAAAAAATCAGATTATAGCTTTTTTCCTATAGAGTTGTTTGAGATCTTGAATATTCTGGTTACTAATTGATGGATAGTTTGCATACATTTTTAACCCATTATCTGGGTTGTCTCTTTATGTTATTGATTTTGTCCTGTGCTGTACAGAAATCTTTTATTTGATGTGATCCCATATGTCCATTTTTACTTTGGTTGCTTGCGCTTGTGGTAAAATTGCTAAAGAACATTTTGCTCATATAAATGTTATGGAGACTTTTCCAAATGTTTTCTTGCAGTAGTTTCATAGCTTGAGGTCTTCAATTCAAGTGTTTAATTCATTTTGATTTGATTTTTGTATGTAACAAGAAACAGGGGTCTAGGTTCATTCTTCTGCCTATGAATATCCAGTTTCCCCAGCAATATTTATTAAAGAGACTGTGATTTCCCCACTTATGTTCTTGGTAGCTTTGTCAAAAACAATATTACTGTAGGTTCGTAGATTTGTTTCTAGGCTCTCTATTCTGTTCCATTAGTGTATGGGTCTGTTTTTATGTCAGTACCATACTATTTGTGTTACTATAGCTCTGTAGTATAATTTACAGCCAGTAAAAGTGATTCCTCCAGTTTTATTCATTTTGCTTAGGATAGTTTTGGGTATTCAGAGTCTTTTGTGGTTCCATACAAATTTTAGGATTTGTGAAATATTTTTGTGAAGAATGTCATAAATATTTTGATAGGAATGGTATTAAATCTATAAAGTGTTTGGGGTAGTATGGACATTTTAACAATATTGTTTCTTCCAATTCATGAATGTGAATTTTTTTTTTCATTTTTTGGTGTCTTCTTTCATTGATGTCTTATTATTTTTATTATAAAGATCTTTGACTTATTTGGTTAATTCCTAGGAAGTTAATTTTATGTATGGCTATTGTAAATGAGATTACTTTTTAAATTTCTGTTTCAAATTGCTCACTGTTAGCATATAGAAATGCCACTGATTTTTGTATGCTGATTTTGTATCCTGCAACATTACTGAATTTGTTTAAAATTCTAATAGTTTTCTTGTGGTGGAGTCTTTACATTTTTCCAGATATAAAAATCTTATTATCTGGAAAAAAAATTAGACTTCTTCCTTTCCAATTCTGCTTGCTCACTCTTGCTTTCTCTTCTTTCTTTCTTTCTTTCTCTTTCTTTTTCTTTCTTTTTTTCCTTTCCTTCCTTCCTTCCTTCCTTCCTTCCTTCCTTCCTTCCTTCCTTCCTTCCTTCCTTCCTTCCTTCCTCTCTCTCTCTTTTGATTACTCTAGCTAGAACTTCCAGTGCTGTATTGAGTAATAGTGGTGACAGTGAGCATCCTTGTCATGTTCCAGATCTCAGAGGAAAAGCTTTCCATTTTTCCCCATTCAGTATGATACCAACTGTAGCTCTGTCATCTATGACTTTTATTATATTGAGATATATTCTTTCTGTCACTAATTTTTGAGTTTTTAAATCATAAAAGAATGTGCAATTTTATCAAATGCTTCTTCAGCATCTATTGAAGTGATTATATAACTTTTCTTTTTCATATTGTTGATATGATGTATCACATTAATTGATTAACATATGTTGAACCATTCTTGCACCACAGGGATAAATCCTAGTTGGTTATGATGAATAATCTTTCTAATGTATTATTGAATTTGGTTTGCTAGCATTTTGCTGAAAATTTTTGATAAATATGTATCGGAGATATTTGCCTATAGTTTTCTTGTTTTGGCGTATGTTTGTCTAGTTTGGTATCAGGGTAATACTTGCCATGTAGAATTAGTTCAGAAGTATTCCTTCTTCCTCTATTTTTTCAAAATAGTTTAAATAGAAGTGCTATTAATTCTATAAATATTTGGTAGAATTCAGCAGGGAAGCTATCAAGTCTTTAGCTTTTCTTTATTAGGAGACTTTTTATCACAGCTTCAATCTCATCACTTGTTATTGATCTGTTCAGGTATTGGATTTCTTCCTGGTTCAATCTGTGTAGGTTGATTGTGTCTAGGAATTTGTCCATTTTTATTTTTTTTCTAGATTTTCCAATTTATTGGCATATAGTTGCATATAGTAGCCACTAATGATCCTTTGAATTTCTCCAATATCAGTTGTAATGTCTTCTTTTTCATTTCTGATTTTGTTTATTTAAAGGATCTTATGTTTTTTCTTAGTTTAGTTAAAGGTTTGTGAATTTTGTTTAACTTTTCAAGAAACTAACTTTTTGTTTAATTGATGTTTTAATTTTTGTATTTCAAATTTACTTATTTCTGTTCTGATCTTTACTATTTATTCCTTCTATTAATATTAATGTTGGGTTTGGTTTCTTCTTGGTTTTCTGGTTCTTTATGATATATCATTAGATTGTTTATTTAAAGTTTTTCCTCTTTTTGATGCAGGCAATTATAGCTGTACAATTGCCTCTTACTACTGCTTTTTCTGTACCCATAAGTTTTGGTATGCTGTGTTTCCATTATCACTTGTTTCAAGGTATTTTTCAATTTTCTTTTTAATTTCTTTATTGACCCACTGGTCATTCAAGAATATACTGTTTAATTTCCATGTATCTGTATAGTTTACAAAATTCCTCTTGTTATTAATTTCTAATTTTATTCCATGGTGGTCAGAAAATTTCAATTTTTCTTTTATAAGTATCTATTAGATTCATTTGGTCTAGAGTGCAGGTTAAATCCAATATTTCTTTGGTGATTTTGTTGTCTGGAATATCTGTCCAATGGTGAAAGTGGGGTGCAGTCTCCAGCTATTTTTGTATTACAGCCTATCTCTCCCTTTAGCTGTAATAATATTTCCTTTATCAATCTGGGTGTTTCAATGTTACATGCATATATATTTATAATTATTATATCCTCTTGCTGAGTTGACCCCTTTATCATTATATAGTGATGTTTTTTGACATTCTTTTCTGATTTTTGTATTGAAAACTGTTTAGTCTAATATTAGTATAGCAACTCCTGATCATCTGTGGTTTCTATAGACATGAAATATCTTTAATATTCCTTTATTTTCAATCTACTTGTGTCTTTGCAAATGAGGTGTGTTTCTTGTAGGCAACAAATATAAAGATCTTACATTTTCATCCATTTCGCCAATCTATGTCTTTTGATTGAAGAGTTTAGTCCATTTGTTTACTGTTGCTATTGATGAGCAAGAACTTACTCCTGTCATTTTGTTATTTGTTTTTAGGTTGTTTTGTGATTTTCTCTTCCTTCTTTCTTTCATATCTTCTTCTAGCACAGATGATTTTTATCTGGGAATATAATTTAATTTCTTGTTTTTATTTTCTGTGTGTTCATTGTACATTTTATGTTTGTGGTTACCATGAGGGTTATAAATACTATCTTTTAAACTATTATGTTTACCTGATAACAATATAACTTTATTTACATAAACAAATAGGCAAACAAGCAAAAAGAAAACTAATAAAAACTCTATTCCTCAAATTTGTTTCCCTGCTTTTTAACTTTTGTTGTTTCTTTTTATATCTTATTTTACTATGTCTTGAAATGTTATTGTATTTATTATTTTGATTTGTTCATTGTTTAGTCTTTCTAATTAGGATAAGAGTAGTTTACAAATCAAAATGCTATAATATTTTGTGTTCTTCTGTTTATTTAGCATTACCAGTGAGTTTTGTACCTTCAGATGATAATTTATTAGACATCAATTTCCTTTTCTTTCTATTTGAAGTACAACCTTTAGCATATTTTTGTAGGATAGGTCTGGTGTTGATAAAATCCCTTGGTTTTTGTTTGCCTGGGAAAAGCTTTATTTCTTCTTCATTTTTAAAGGATATTTTCCCAGGATATACTATTCTAAGGTATTTATTTTTTCCTTCAGTATTTTAAATATGTAATGCTACTCTCTCCTGGCCTATACAGTTTCCACTGAAGAATCTGTTGCCAGATTTATTGGACCGCCATTATATGTTATTTTTTCTTTTTTGTTGTTGCTTTTAGGATGCTTTCTTTTTTTTTTTTGAGACGGAGTTTCACTCTTGTTACCCAGGCTGGAGTGCAATGGCATAATCTCAGCTCACCGCAACCTCTGCCTCCTGGGTTCAGGCAATTCTCCTGCCTCAACCTCCTGAGTAGCTGGGATTACAGGTACGTGCCACCATGCCCAGCTAATGTTTTATATTTTTAGTAGAGATGGGATTTCACCATATTGACCAGGATGGTCTCGATCTCTTGACCTCATGATCCACCCGCCTCGGCCTCCCAAAGTGCTGGGATTACAGGCTTGAACCACCGCGCCCTGCAGGATGCTTTCTTAAATCTTCAACCTTTGATTATTAAACGTGTTGAGGTAGTTTTTTTTGGGTTAAATCTTCTTGGTGTTCTATAACCTTTGTGTATATGGATATTGATATATGTTTCTAGGTTCAGGATGTTCTCATCTATTATCTCTTTGTAGAAATTTTGTACTCATCTCTTTCTCTATCTCCTCTTTAGTGCCAATAACTCTGAGATTCTTCCTTTTGAGGCTATTTTCTAGATTCTGTAGGTTTGCTTTATTGTTTCTACATTTGTTTCCTCTGACTGCATACTTCCAAGTAGCCTATCTTCCAGTTCACTATATCTTATTTCTGTTTGATCAACTCTGCTATTAAATGACTCTGATGAATTCTTATTTTTCAGCTTCAGAATTTTTGTTTGATACTTTTTAATTATTTCAATATCTTTGTTAAATTTATCTGATAGAATTCTGATTTTCTTCTCTGTGTTATTTTGAATTTTTTTGAGTTTCCTCAACAAAGCTATTTTGAATTATCTGTCTAAAACATCACATAGCTCTGTTTCTCTAGGATTGGTCCCCAGTGGCTTATAGTTCATTTGGCCAGGTCATGTTTTCCAGGAGGATGTTGATGCTAGTATATGCTTTTCAGGCTTGAGGCATTGAAGAGTTAGGTATCTACTGTAGTCTTTGCTGTCTGTTCTTATCTGTATCAGTCCTTCTTGGGATAACTTTGAATATATATGAACAGACTTGGATATTATGATCTAAGAAGTATCTACTTTAGGGAACACCCCAAGCCTGATAATACTGTGGTCCTTGTAGACTTGTATAGGTACCAGTTTGATGGTCATGGACAAGATTCAGAAGAACTCTTTGGATTACCACACAGAGACTCTTGTTCTCTTCCGTTTCTTTCTTCCAAACATACAGAGTCTCTCCTGCACTGTTCTGAGCCACCAAAACCTGGAAATAAAATTACAGAAAAACCCCTGTGGCTGCTTCTACTATGACTGCTCTGGAGTCATACCTGAAGAAAGCACAGGGTCTTGCCTAAGGTTTGCTGTAATCACTCCCTGGCTAGCATCTATGTTTTCCCAAAGTCCTGGGACTCTACAATTAGCAGGTTTCAAAGCCTGTGAAAGAAAGCACACAGGCCTTTCTTTCAGGGCAATGAGTTCCCCTAAGCCCCATGTGAGTGCAGAGGTACTGTCTGAGACTCAGGGACTACAGTCAAAAACCTTAGAAGTCTGTCCAGTGTTCTATTGTATTGTGGCTGAGCTGACACTCAAGTCAAAAGATGTAGTCCTTTTCACTCTTCCCTCCCATCTCCAAAAGTAGAGGAACCTCATCCTTTAGCCACTGCCAACCCAGGCCATGAGGAGTACTGCCAGACTACCCACCAATATTTCCTTAAGGCCCAAGACCTCTTAGGTCAGCTGTGGTGAATGCTGCCTGGCCTGGGACTTATCCTTCAGGGCAATGGGCTACCCTTTGGCCCAGGGCAGGTCCAGAAATGCTGTCCAAGAATCAAGTCTTAGAATCCAGAACCCCAAGAGCCCACTTGATTCTTTTCCCCACTCCCCAGTCATCTTATGAAAGTGTTTTATCTGTATAGGTATTTGTTAACTTGGTATCCTTACATGGGGATGGGGGAAAAAATCAGTGAAGATTTCTATTCTGCTATCTTACTCCTCCTTTCAGCATTTACATATTTTTTATGTTTTGTAAATATGTATTTTTTGCTTATTTTGCTTCTATGGCCAATTACATATTTTGATGCATGATAAGGTGGCTCCTTCTAAGATTTCTTAACTGGCTTTTAAAAGTGTCACAAGCTCAAATGCCAATTTTTCTCATTGAAAGTGTGGACTTTATAAACATTTTTAGAAAAATGTTTATAAAAATTTCTAAACATATAGAAAAACACTATTTGTCCCTTGAGCCACAGGAATGAAGTAGCTGACAGTAAAATCCAAAGTTTTTCATTCTGATCACTGAATTAAAATATCATAAATTCATATATTTACAGGCCTTATATGTAAGAGTTTTGGAATTGTATAGGAAAGAGAGATCCAAAGACCTATAATAAATGAATCAATTTAAAAAATAAAACTAATAGCATGCAAACAGCAAGTCTCTCTGAGAACTTCTTGAACTTAGAAACAGATCATGCTGCCTTATCTCAGGATACTGTAACTCCTTCATCTAAGAAAATTACTTTGCAATTGACTTAGAAAACCAATTCTCCTTGCTCTCTATATTCACAACCCATAATTTTCTGCATCTATATTACTAAAAGTAGATGTCAATGTGATCATTTGGGAAAGAATTTTAGATGATTATTTTCTTTCCATGACTGCCCTTACTGGGATTATTAGGCTTAAGCATTTGATTTTGGCCAGCAACAGCAAAATGCTCACAGTCATCTAATATCCACATACATTATTCTCAGGCTACTACTAATAAAAAATATATACATGGGGCTATACATCTGGTTTGAGAGAGGGCTGGTTGTGCAGCAGCAGGAAATATACTACGAGGGAGGATGGCATGCTTATGTGACTTATGTTGGCCTTCAGGACATGCCTAAATCTAGGTCTAAAAATATCACTTAATTTAGATGGTGAAATTTTTATCTCTATTTTAGATGGATAGAGATAAGTTAACAAAGGGCAACATAGGTATTATTGTTAATTAGTGTCTAACAGGCAGGCAGTTACTTTTTATCAGAATAAAGAAGCATAATTGTAGTTTATTCTCAAAAGAAAATTTTACTTCCTAAAGAGGGAATTGCAATGTTCACAATATCCTAGGAGCCACTACTATGACTCTCACATAGAAAAGGGACAAGATTAAGAAATTATACAAATGTGCTATTGAAATTATATAAATATTCCAAGAATATTGGGTCCAGTAAAACTGTAGACCTAGGTGATGGAGATGTTTGTGTGCGTTTCTGTTTACATATATGCATATAAACAGCATCTGGTAGAATAACATGTTCACAACAGGTGCTATGGTCTGTATTTGTTTATTCTAAGAAGATTACATTTGGTGCAATGCATACTAAACCTTTGTTATTCTACTGGATTCACCTATCAATGACAATGGTTTCACTCATGCACCTTTCAAGGCTTTTGAGATGAGGTTACTATCTGAAGTCTCCTGAGAAATATAGCATTCATTTCATTTATTATTTTGTTAACCAATCTCTAGTGACTACCATTTGATGGTTCTTATAATATTTACTCAAGGGGAAATGTGGAGTTTCTTTCAATGCATAGGGCATATATTTCAACTGTACACTGAAAAACAGGAAAAATCATAGACAAATGATTTAGAATCTATATGCAAGCATGTTTTGATTAAAAACTGTACCATCTGATCCTTAAAACTGATACTCTGAATGGTAGTCAATGTGAAATGCTGTCTTCATGGAAAAGTCATAGCTCAGGGCTATTGTTGAGCAATTCCTGCAAGGTACGGATAGCTTTCTTTTTCTAGTGCACATTTACTCTGGCAATTAGTAACAAGTCTATATGGGGAATGCTAAATGGACAATGCATAATAAATATTGAATGACATTTCTTTAAAATCATCCAGGCTTCACTTCATTCAAAGAATTCTGGGGGTATAAAATGAACTAAGTATGGGTATCAAATTATTTATTCTATAGGGATCAAGTCAAGCCCTGTTCATTATTAAGTCAACATATTGGAATTGGGGTGTTTATATATGAAAAATAAGTAGGATATTATAGAGCTTTTTGTTTATTTTTGTCTCAAGGACCCCATGATTAATTAAATACTGCCAAAGATCCTGGACATCAGACAATTTTGTATATCATGTAGTCAGCTATTCTGTCTCTCAGTTATGTGGCTTTTGCTGACTTCTATTCTTATGGGATACTTCCATACTCAAAGAACATTTCCACATCATGGTCCCCCAACAGGAAAGTCTGTTTTTAAAAGGGATTATGATATTTTAATAAGTATGTTGAGCAGTTGTATTCATTTCTTAAATTGTTGGTATCAGTTTTGTGCTTGAAATCTAATTACAAAAACCTAGTAGCTTAAGACAACGCAATTTTATTATCTTACAGTTCTGTAATTTAGCATCAAAGACGGGTCTCACTAGGCTCAAATCAAGGTATCTGTAGGGCTATGTTTCCTTCTGGATGCTCTGGGAGAGGATCTATGCCACTGTCTTATACAAAGTCTATAAGTTGAGGCTCATGGCCTTTGTGTTCATCTTCAAATCCAGAAATTGTTTTCCTTCTGATCTTGTTTCCCGCCATCGTATCTACTTGTCTTACTCTGACTTTTTTGGTCTCACACTTTCTCATTAAGAGCCTTAGTGTTTACACTAGTCCTATCTTAATAATTCAGAATAGTCTCCTTGTTTTAAGGTCATTTTAGTAGCTGCCTTATTTTCATTTGCTACCTTAATTCTCCTTTGTCATGTAGCTTAACATAGTCACAGTTTCCAAGAATTAAGACATGGCCATCTTATTTGAGATTATTATTCTGCCTCCCACAGCAGTGTTAATCAAACACTTATCTACCATTCAATAATTACATAACAATGTGTATTTTTAGCCAGGTGAATGTATTTGTGAAAAGTAGCAAAGAAATTAAACAATGCATGTTGAAGAAATACAAAGAAAAAATATTGAAAAAAATGTAGTGGGTAGCAGAGAATCTCTAAGGTGGGTACATGGTCTGGGCTAGTAGCAGACAAATCTTAGACTGACTCTTCATTTTTATTTCAAAACCATACCTTACATGGGGCTGTTTTGTTGTGTTGCATGTGGAATACCTCCATGAATATTTCATGTGGCTGAATCACGATTTGTTTTAAAGAAGTATTACCCCAAATGTGGGAGAATTTGGTCCAGGGCCTTCCTTAATCTCTCTCATTTGCTATTAAACTATGAGGATTATACAGTCTGACTCTTTTACCTCTCCACTTTGGTCTTTCTTTAGCTATCGTAAGGCAGAGTTCAGTAATTCTTATAAGACATATCCAAATTAAATTGGCCATTCCTCTTTAATGGCGTTAATCCACTGAATCCTATTTTATCCCCTATATTTCTCCCATTAATTAGTTCTTTGATCTCTAGAATGATGATTAATCCTTCTTGTCACATGGCCTAATATCACAGTTTGGTTAGCAATGGCGTAACTTCTGCAAAGTAATGAATGAGTTTCTACATATAGTTACTTAATAGTCAACACAAAAGCAGTGCTTAAAATTGAGATATATGAAAAATAGAATTTTAATTATTGCTAAAATTGATGTGTATGTATGTGTTTACTGTATTTACCAGGGTTCTGTGAAAATAGGTAAAATATTTTAAAATAATTGAGAATAGGAAAGAGAGCTCTTAGAAAGAGTTGTTCTCTGATTTATATATAGCTTCCTATAGAAATTCTCTGCCATTTTTACCCAACAAAAGCTAATATCATTTGAGTTGTAGGGTTAATGAATTTGAACCTTTTTTGAGTAAAATATCGTTATGCTGCAATATATTTGAACTCTTTTCAGTTAATTTTCATTAACCTGCAATTTGTATAGCCAAGGTTTTACTTACTAATGACAGAGTTGTACTCATTAAAAGGATAGGAATCTCAAAATTGAAGTATTATTATCGATCAAATTTACATTGCTATTTCTAACCAATTAACATTGATCACATCTTGGATCAAATTAAATTTCTCAAATTATTTCACAGTGGCCTCAGAATGCAGTACGATCTATTTAATTGTTGATGGAAAACCACTGATATTTTCTAAATTGTTATCAGTATGTAATTTGCATTAGCTTTGCATTTCAGACACTTTCTAGTTCTTAATTATTTAACTTGTCAAATCAATATTTGATTATACAAATGGCACTAAGAATTGCTTTTTCCCTAAAGAAAATAAGAAATGTTAACCATTTTATGAAAGATTTTAGAAAATGCCTTCAATAACTGAATTCAAATTCTATGTGCAGTATATGTAATATGCAAACATACACATTCATAGAAACACAATAATTTTTATTGACCTAAAATTAACTATTGCACATCCAGTTTCCTTTCCAGGATGTAGAAAGCTGGAAGGAATTTGCACTTTTACAACAGCAACAAAAAAGCTGAATTAGCTTCATGACTTTTTGAGCTCATGAAAAAGCTGTGGTCACCAAGTAAACTGATTCAAATTCTAAAGAAAGACACTGCATGCGGGAAAGAGGAGGTGCTCACTCATTCAACAGTGTTAGATGCAATCACACACCAGTAAGAAGTTGTAGAGACATTGTGGAACTTTTGGGGGCTGCAGAAATGTGGCGGAGTTTGTACCCTCTTTATCTGCCATTTCTCCACAAATCCTACCACACCGCACAGAACAGAACCAAAAAGCCCTGAGCTATGTTGATTGTGTTGCAGACCTGGAGGAGAGGAACAGTGGCCATACAGAAGGGACAAACAACTCCTACAGGAACCTTCCTGTCTAACTCCACACAAAAACAATGCATAGAAGGAAGAGTAATGCTGCTAGCAGCTAGACCCAATGCACTGGTGAACAATCATTTCAGCTGAGGGTCAGCAAGGAGGAGGGAGAGATAAAGCTTACATCTGGGGAGGGTCAGGATTAAGCACTGAGCTCAGAACTTTAAGCAGCAGAGGAAAGGAGAACTGAGAAAGCTATACACATGCACAAGGCTAGAGACCTTGTGCATGCTTGAGGGTGAGTCTTAAACAGAAGAACAGATACTGTATTACCCTCACCCTACAACCAAAATGGATTACTTGAGTTACAATGACAGCTGCATACTATTAGGAGACAGTCAAAAGGGAAAGAACATACAACGATCCTGTCTCTGAGTTACAGCAGAAAGTAAAACCTGAAACTCTGAATCTTATACGAATGAATCATGCTGCTATAAAGTAACAGCCACCCTAGATACAAGTTAAAAACTCCTGAACTAAAGGCTTAAGCAAAAGAAAACTTCTGATGATTTTGCAGCATGCAATTATTACCTCAGTTTTATTATTATTTATTGTTCTACACAACATGTCAGTTTTTAACAAAAATTTATCTGGGAGATTAAAACGGCAAATTAAAAGGCTACAGCAAAATAAAAACAAACAAAAAATAGCAAGAGAAAGAACAATTATTATAATCAGATTCAGATGTGACACAAATGTTGAAACTATGTGGCTATCAACTAGGAAATTTAAAATAATATTTAATATGTGTAAAACTCTAAAACCTTAAAAAAGAAAAGAGGATAGTGTGCATAATCTGATTGGTTAGTTCAGCAAACCATTGGAAATCATAAGATCAAATGAAATTTATAGAAATGAAAACGCATAATGGAAAAGAACCCCTTCTCTATGTTCCTCAATATAATCAACACAGCGAAAAAAAAAATTCAATGAACTTAATAACTATTCAATGGGAATTACCCAAGCTGAAACACCAAGAAAAAATGCATCGAGGGAACAAAAGGAGAATAACCAACAGCTGTGAAAAAATAGCAGTGTTCTAACATATGTAACTGTAATCCAAGGAGCAGAAAGAAACAGGGAAAATATATATTGAGAAAAATAATGGCTGAGCATTTGCCAAAATTAATGTTGAGAAAACCAATTTCTGTCCAAGCTCTGTGATTCATTTTTCAGGCCTGACCACAGGCAGTTAAAGGCTTCCCTGGCAGATAGGAGGGGAGGGATTGTCTCCCCTGCTTCAGACCTAGGGCATGGCCAGTGCATTTCAGCTTCTGAAGGAAGGTGCCATCAAGAACTTGTGTTCCCCTACGTGATCATGCTCCTATGCCTATGTGCCCAGACACTTCCCTTTGGAGATCTGCTTATTAGTGAAAGCTTAAGATACTTTTCACAACTTTAAACAATACATATTTTTAATAATAAAGTAGATATCCTTCTCTGACTCTTTTTTTACTCAATGTTATATTGGTCAGAATAATTCTTGCTTATTCATAAAATTATTTGCCATTGATTTTTACATCTGTTATTGCATGAATGAATGTTCAAAAATTGTCCAATATCCTGTTGATTGTCACTTGAGTTCCTTGCATTATTAAATGTACATACAATGTTTTTATGGATATGATTTTACATGTCTCATTGAGCAAATATGCAAGAATGTATTTAGGGTTTAGGCCTGAAAGGGAGATCCAAGGATCATGAAGTAAGCATAAATTTAATTGTTCTTATAATGTCAACTTGCTTTCTAATGAGGTGTGTCAATGTATACTCACATCATCAGAATATGAACATTCCCACTGATTTATACTTTTCCTTAAAAATGAGGTTTAACACTTACATTTAAGAAACATTCCTGATTACTAATAAAATTAAGCATCTTTTGATATGCTTACAGTCATTTGTGTTTCTTCTTCAGTCTCCTGTTTGTCTTTTTAGATTTTCTCTATCTTTAGTATACTGAATGATCTGCAATCTACGGTATGCTTGAACCTTTTTATTTATTGCTATTTGAAGATATAGTCAGGCATATAATTTAAAGTTTCCCTGCTCTCATAGAGCATACAATTTGCAACAAGTAAATTAACAAGCAAATAAATAAGACAATTTCAGGTATTTATAAACACTCTCCAGGTTGTTTGTTGTGTGAAAAATCCTATATCAAGTTTTGTAATAATGTAAGTAGATAAAATATAGCCACATCGTTTTTTATACAGGTGTTATACACAGAAAATTTCAATATCTAGCATACATCTCTACCTGGATTCTTCCTTTTTGTCTTTTCATGTCTTTAGTGTCACAGTGGGCTCTATATGCCACAGGTTAGGTTTTTCACAAGCAGACACTCAGATGGAATTTGGCATGCTGAATGTTTATAAGGGATAAGTATCTGTAAAAAAGATGGGGATGAAGGTATGTGGTTGGGCAGAGAAAGAAATTAAATTATGATGCAAGCTCAACAAAGCCTTGGTCAATCTTATATTGGGAGATCTGGAATATGAACAGCTAGTTAAAATTAATCCCACACTGCCAGAATGTAAGGACCTTTGTGCCTTCACCTCAATTAGTCATTGAATACGGGCTGCCCTGGTTCTCATATGCCATTTTAAGTGGCTCTTTGAAACTAAGGTATGGAGCTAAAAATAGGGGGTTCTCTGCTTGTAGCCCAACCACTAGACTTAAAAATGCGTTTAACTTTTTTTCCCTTCTCTTGCATTTCAAGATATAACCTTGAGGCCAACTGGAGAAGCCTTTTTTTCCTTAACCTTAAAATGAACTCCATATCCCTCCCCTTTTCATCATATATACTCCCTTTACATTTATCTAACTGTATGCTAGTATCTAATTATGTGTCTTCTTAAATGTTCCAGAGGCTAATCTTGAGACAGGTCGACAAATTCTGGAGACCAGGTGCAAAGTTCCAGAGATTGCTTCAAGGGGGCAAATGAACAAGGCAGCTGTTGTTGACCTGCTGTCAGCCTGAGGTTCAGGTGAACGGCAACCCAAGATAGACACGTGGACAAGACACACAGACACTATACTCATCCCGATTCTTATACGCCTTTCTTATCACGTGTTTCTTTTCAGACCCCTGCCTTTCACCGCCCCCCGCCACCCAAAAATCAAAGTAGTTACTTTGACTGGGAATCCAACTGCTTTCCCTTTGCTAGTTTTGGTTAATAATAAGTTACTTTCTAACAGATCTCACTCTTGTTAATTGAACTCTGCAAGCAGCGAGCATCCGGACCTGGTTTGCTCTGTTGGTGGCATACCCTGTGTGTTCTGGGGTGAGCCCAAGGATCTGGTTTCTATCAAAGAATGGGGCTGCCTGCTGCCAGTGAAATACAGCTGCTTGTGGCTAGTTGATCCCTTAGCTGGAACAGTGAGGAGTTTCCTTGCAACTGTCTCAGGGGGATCCTCTTCTTTTTCTGTTGCAGTGTCTATTGCCTTCCGTGCTTCGTTGGTGCAAACAAAATGACCTTTAGAGAAGTGGACAAACTTTGAAACTAGAATTTTGGAACTTTGAACTTTGGAGCTGAGTGAATCAGTTGGAGTGCATCCAAACTCCCCCTGTCCCCTTTGGGGGGTCGCTACTCTATTTAGACTTGGCCTCAAGTGATACCATTTGAGCGTTTTATGTGTTTGTATTTGTTGCACCATTGGGGGTTTGCTCGGCTTAGATTTAGTCGCCTGGGGTGGGAGGAGTGGCTGGGGGAAGATGTTTGAAACTGAGGTGAGGAATTTGGGACTCTACCCAGCCCCTTAAACGGGTCTTTCTTTGGAGGTGCGCCATTTATTTGTACATGTGAGTCTGAATAGTTGCCTTTCGTAAGTGAGCCTTAATTCCTTCTGTCTCTGCATCTCTCTCTCCTTCCCCTTCTCCAACCTGGTCAAGAGCTCCCTCTGCTTCAAAACAGTTCACCTTGACAGGTGACTTGCAGAGGTGGGAAGGATTCATCCCACACCTAACAGGCCTGGAGTGCTGAGGCAGGAGAAAAATGAGGGTAGTGGGGGAAGGAACCCCAGAAGGGGCCATGGCTAGAAGGCTCCCGGTGTCTCCACTCCTGTCCTTCATTTTACTCTTCTTTTCTGTAAAGCCTGACTTCTTTTCTCCCCTCCATTGCTTTCTTTCCTTTTGGTCCTTTCTTCTTCTCTTCGTATTGCAAATAGTTATAATGCCAACTTGATATTTTCATATTTTAGCAAACGTAATATGTGCTTTTGATGGTTTCTGTTTTGCTGTTTGTAATAACACAAACTAATGTTTTAAAATATATATATATATTTCAATATATTAATTATTCTGGCTCTTGAAGAGGCATTTTGATGTAAAGACTCCAGTTTATCCTCTACCAATAAGTTTTTCTTAATCAATTTCTGAATTATTGATTGTTTTTCTTTGTTTACTTGGTTTAGTAAATTGTCTTCATTTTATAGATTTTGCATCTTCTCAGAGTCTCCTCCTTAGTGCAACGAATGAGGTATGATAGTGAATCCTTTCATAGAAAAATTTATATAAAGTTTAAAAATTTTATGAACTGTTACATTCATTCTCAAAATACTGACTTATAATAGAAGTAATTTACCTCAGTTATTATTACTATAAATAAAATTCAATTTCTTGTTTGGAACGGTTAAGAAACAGAATACTTGTTCCACATCTATTGCACAATTTTTTAAAAAAATAAAAAATCACAAAAATCATATTTGTGAGAGCAAAATAATATAAATAAGAGAGTGGTTTCATTTATAATTTGAGCACTGATTGCTTTGCTTTATTGTCTACAACATTTGCTGATTCTGCTTGAGAATTGGCTTGAAGTCTTCCCACTCCAAATATGCAAATCTATAATTTTATACCCAACTAAAAATAACCTTCAAAATAAAACTCATACTAAAGATGTTCTTAGAGAAACAACATCCAATAGTATTAGTCACCTAAAGAGCAACACTACCAAAATACTGTAGGAAGTTCTTCAGGCTGAATAAAATTATCTCAGGTGGTCTAAAGGAGGTATAAGAAGAATCAAAATTCAAAAAGGTAAATAAATGAGTTAATATAAAAGACCTACATGTTTAAACCAGTAAATCTCAAATTTTGACATGAATCATAAAAATCTTGTTAAAAATATGTCTTGGGAAAATGTAAATTTCTGAGCTCAATTCCCAATATACATGTATATATTTCTGTATATGTGTTTATATATGTATGTGTGTGTATATATTATGTATCTGTCTATATATAATGTAAGAAACCATCTACATTCATTGTTGCTACAAATGATAGCTATAGCATAAAGACAATATTAATAATAGTAAATCCATTTCAGTTGTGAAATTTATATTTCCAAAAAATGGGTGATTCTGTTACCAAAATTATTTGTCGAAGTCCATATTCTCACAAATTAAATATTTTTAGTTCAGTTTAAGTAGATTTACGAAGAGTGTGTGTTTCCTGACCTCTTTGGAGACAGCATAATTCTGTTTACAGTCCGTATGTACTTTTCATACAAGATATAGGACATAGACACAGTAAAACACTATCCAGGAAACATTATTTGTTGATATTATGCTCACCAATATGGCCTGAAATGTCCTTTCAGGACTTAAAAAGCTGCCAGTTAGAGCCGATATTTAGCTTTACAAGTTATATTTGATCATACATATATTTCTTCTCAGTTTCTACTTTCTGTAAAATTAAGATTCTACTTTCATAAAAACGATATGCTTTATGCTTTTTCTACCAAAGAGGGCTTTCAACAATATTACAAAACTGAATGTTTTGAATACATTTATATTAAATTTTGTTGATTACTTTTTTACATAGTTACCAATAATCATATACGACTTAAATGGTTCTTTCATATTTCTTTACTGCACTAAATAAAATCATAATATAGGCACACATATAATCACTGGGGCTCATAATCAAAAGAAAACAATGCTGGGATTGGTAGTATTTATTTAACTTGAAGTTTTGGAGGAATTTTAAATATATTACCAAACTTAATCACCCTATTAATATTATGATGTTAGCATTATTATTCTAATTCTGTTTGTGAAAATTGAACATTAAAATACTAATGTAAGAGCTAGAATTCGAGTATGTGCTTACATTTTTTCTCAAATAAAAGAAAGTATTTAAAGTAAATTTTAGAACCCTCTGAAGTGCCATGTTATCTTTGTGGAATAATTCTTGGAAATAGAAATAGGTATAATTACTTAAAAATGCAAAATGTAGCAAAATTAAGGAATATAGATGTGTTAATTTTTGAATAACATTATTACATTTTGTTTTAATGGTTTCAGAGAGAAGCAACTTACAAATATTGAAACAAATTTTACTTGAAAATATCATATTTCTTTCAAGAAAATGAATGTGTAACTTATTATAGTGTCTTCTAGGATTGGTGGTTCAAAGCCAAACTGTATTGGACAATGAGGCACTGACTATGAAGTTATACCATCTTTTCCTTTAAGGAAAGTTCATAACTTTCAATACCTTTTGGGATTGTCTGTAAGTAAAGATATTACATAAAATTTCACTAGCAATATTTGAGATTAAAATGAAAAGAGAAATAGTTTTTAAATTAACTTTAAAAATAGTTACTGGTATGAATATTTTATGGAAAGCAGTTCCACCAATTAGCTCCTAGGTGTGCAGAGACCTGATAGCTGGATGCTGCCTAAGGCACATATGACATTAGAAAAATAAATCAGCTCTGAGGAATTCAGAGGACAGTTTGGAACATGAACATAGATTAAGTCACTTGAAAATGAAAGTACTAAAATTTGAATTTCTTTAAAATTTGCAATAAGACTGTAAACTCAATTCTCAGTTGCCCAGTTTGTGTAATTACTTGGATACATGCATGCTAGAAGACTTGAAGCCAGATGTTGATCTTTTATTTTCACCCTATGGATTCTGTCCTCTCTTTGAGTTTATTATTGATTCCTTCAAAATAAATGTTCACTGGGGTTTAGATTAGAGATGAAAACCTGGCACATAATTATGCCTGTGAATCTTGCTATCAGAGGATTTGGCAAATGACTGTTTTCTATTTGAATCTTCTCAAAAATCAGTAGCAGCTTTCATTGGCTTTTGTACCAATTAGCTAGAGAATTGATTTTAAGTTAACCCACAGAAGCATTTTATGACTATGGAAATATTTCAGAAGTTTTATATAACTTGCATTACATTTTAGAAATCACTAGCCTAAGGAAAAGTTGGTTTGTGAGATTTGTTTGTTCTTTTTTCTTTACCATTGCTTTGGAAATGAGAGTTAGCCATTAAATATTTGTTTTATATATAGTTTGTTTTGGTCTGTTAGAATCCTTATGTTTTAAGCTTTCTTAACGTCTCACATTTCTACGTGTTTATGTCAATACAAATTATAATGTAATATTCTTGGTAGTTTATATGCCGCTCACTCAGTTGCATAATGCTTGCCAACTCTCAGGAGCAACATTAGTCTGTAATCTAATGTGAGTAGCATTCTAAAGTGTAACTACAGTAATAGGGCCTGGCATGGTGGCACAAGCCTGTAATCCCAGCACTTTGGGAGGCCTAGACGGGCAGATCACCTGAGGTCCGGAGTTCCTGACCAGCCTGGCCAACCTGTTGAAATCCTGGCTCTACGAAAAATACCCAAATTAGCCGGGCATGGTGGTCACTCGCCTGTAATCCCAGCTACTTCGGAGGTTGAGGCAGGAGAATTGCTTGAACGTGGAAGGTGGAGGTTGCAGTGAGCGGGATCACTCCACTGCATTCCAGCCTGGGTGACAGAGCAAGACCATCTATAAATAAATATAAATAAATAAAAATACAGTGTAACTACAATAATAGTGTCTTTGCTTTTGTGAATATTATTGGAAAAGGGCATTAGAATACAATGGGAACAACTATGTAAAAATAAAATCTAATTCAACTTATAGATATTTTTGAGAATCATTTATTTATTCATCAATTATTTACAAAACTCCACCACATACTATTTGTGGTATGTGCCAGAGATTAATTTTGAAGAAATCATACATAATTGCTATTTTCACAGAACTTTATGAAATCAACTAATGGAATCAAGGATTTGATTAAATAATATTATACATATATAACTTTATACTTTAATAAGTTCTGATGAGAAGAATTACAGAAAATATATGTATAATGGAAACTTTTTAAATGATAAATAAATGAAAGCTTCTTTTTATGAAGCAGCAGTTGAGCTGAAAATTGAATAAATTAGTTAATGGAAATACACATGTGGGTTGCTTTTCACAAACATTCCATAAATTTCTTCTACTGAAATGAGCTTGGAACAATAAGAAATGAAAGTTCACATGAATGTAGCATAGAGAACAAATGAAACCATAATAACAATATAACATTCTAGAGTAGAACTGAAGCAGGATATCCAATCAAATTGAAGATTTAGATATTTACCTGAAGAGTAATGGTAACCAATTTTTTTAACAGGTGGTTGAATTAAGTGACAAGTCTTTCTGGACACTTCATCAGATTCTTAATATGCCCCTTTTTCTTATTCCTCATATGACATTTTAGTTTTTATATATTTACTCATCCTGAGCAAGGTCCATATCTGCCAAGATTATTTCTTATTCTGAATATCAATTAAGGATTTATATTTTCAGAATGAGAGTCACAGCTAATGATGAGAAGGAGCACTAATCTTTTAACAGCATTTACAACAAAGCATGATTATATGATACTCTCCTAACATTTATCATGTTACTCCAAATTCCACATGTTAAAATATTAAATAGTAAAATCAGTCTTTCATGCTTATAAATGAGTTTATAATATCAAAATTTTGGTAATGGTAATTACAGTAGGAAAAATTTTCAGTCATTTTTTTCACAAAAGTAGAAGTAGAGGTTAATCCAGTATTGGCATATCTGTCTCTTGCATGATTAATTGAAACGATGACATTGTGGTTAAAATTTTAGTTTTTAGCTTGAAAGTCTACATTCAGAACTAGCTTTGCCATTTTTTGACATGGAATGATTTATATTTTCACCAACTCTAGAATATCTGTATTACCCACATTTTTTAGATGAGAAAACCAGATTTTGAGAGTTCAAGCTGTTTCCCCAAAGCACAGTGTCAAACAATCTCAGATTCTATATACCTAAGAATAGATGATCTTGCCTTAAATTTCTTCCATGTAAATAAAGGCTCTATTAGTACTTGTGTTAAAATTGTCCATTTACATCCTTTTCTGTGCCTCTGTTTTCGCATTTGCAAGTTAGTGATGACAATATGATTTAAAAATAGGATTGTTGGGACGAATAGGTAGTTATACAAAAGAGTGTTTAGCACATAATGCTTAATGTTATTTGTACTCATCATCAGTAATGCTGTTATTTAGTGCTAATAACGATGATGAGAGTAGTTACAGTATTTATGTGGTGTAAAGCATGAGTGTGAGGTAAGAAAAAAATGGATGTGAAAGATATTGATACCTGATTATCACAGGTTATTTTCCCTTTTGCAGATATATATATATATATATATATATATATATATATATATCTGCAAATTTGGATCTGCAGAATGTATATCTGCAATACATTCTGCAGATGGAGATAGATTATATTCCAAGCATCTTTTGGGATTAGGTGACCATGATAATGATGTTATAGTCAATGGAATGTGAACAGAAGTAATATTTGACTCCCTCTGTCCCAATTCATAAGTATATCTAACAAATGATCATTTGTATCTCCTCCTCTTTCGCTAACTGGATGCTAATGGCAAAGGTGATTTTGCAATTTGTAAATATTAGTCTCATCACTTTGAATAGGGATAACTTATATTTGAGCAAAAACAATTTTGGAGTCTAAATTCTTCTGTTTTTTCTTTCATAGCATAATGATTCTTTTTTGTATAAAGTAATTTTCAGCATATCAAAATGATGCCAAGAGATTCCTCTGTCATGGCTAGATATAAGCCTCATTCAGATAGAACTATGAACACAATGAATATTTATTCAAAGGATATATATCAACATTCACTGGATAAAGTTAAAAAACAACCAAAATGACTTAAAATGCATAGCTTGTGTTAAAAAAACTTTTTTATAAAAGCTAGTTTTATGTTATATATTTTCAAAGCAGCATAAAAGTATAGGAGGCTTTATTATGACAACTGCCAATTCTATTAATGTAGAAGTGTTTGATTTGATAGAGGCTCTTTTGTAAAAGTCCTAAATTCTCTCACTGTCTAACTCATTATTTTACAAACCTTAACTTTATTAATAAAAAACTTTAGGCACCTACTTTTTATTTATTGGAAACATAAATTACTAAAGTTAAGCCTGATCTTTGTCAATTATTCATAGTGCTATTAATTATTAATTATAAAGATATATAAATATGAAAAATAGAATTTGATACCTGAGAAGGGTATCCAGAAAGATACAAATCATGTTAGCCTAGGTCAGCAATATGTCAGAATAGAAATCTCCCAGTTCACAGCCCCCAGTGGAAACAAAGATTTAGCAGTAATCCACAAAGTGCCTTTGCAGGAGCATTGAAATCCAGATAGGAGATTGTGAGTCCCCAGTGGAGTTTAAAACCAAAAGGGCCGCTATAAGAGGGTAGGCTTTTGCCTCAGTGGCAGGCTTACCAACCATAGTCCTAACTTAGGCTAGAAGCAACCTCCAGCTACATCCACATTGCTCCAAAGGACATGATTATTTTTCTTATTATGGCTGCACAGTATTCCATAGTATCTATGATATATGGACCACGTTTGCTTTATCCATTCCACAGTTGATGGGCATTTAGATTGATTCCATGTCTTTGCTGTTGTGAATAGTGATGTGATGCACACACAGGTGCATGTGTCTTTTTGGTGGAATACTTTAGTTTTCTTTGCATATATATTCAGTAGGTTACTAGGTTGAATTGTAGTTCAACCCACAGTTCTTTGAGAAATCTCCAAACTGCCCTTGACAGTGGCTGAACTAATTTACGTTTCTACCAACGGTGCATAAGCCTACCCTTTTTTCTGTAATCCAGCTAACACCTGTTATTGTTTGGCTTTTTAACAAAAGCCATTCTAACTGGTGTGAAATTGTATCTCGTGTTTTGATTTTTATTTCTCTGATGATTAGTGATAACGAGCATTTTTTCATCTGTTTCTTCCTCACTTATATATCTTCCTTTGAGAAGTGTCTATTCATGGCGTTTGCCTACTTTTTAATGGGATTATTTGTTACTTGATTGATTTGTTTAAATTCCTTATAGATTCTGACTATTATGCCTTCATCAGATGCATAATTTGTGAATACTTTCTTACATTCTGTAGGTGGTGGTTACTCTGTTGATAGTTCTCCTGCCTTGCATGAGCTCTTTAGTTTAACTAGATTACACTTTTCAATTTTTGTTTTTGCTACAATTTGTTTTTCAAGACTTAGTCATAAATTCCTTCCTAGAGTTTGTTCTAGGATTCCCCTGTTTTAATTACACAGGGAAAACATAATTTCAGCATTAGCTACTTATTCAGATCATTACAAATAATTGAAATTAAGAATACAGAAAATTTTGTTCACTTAAAGAAATAAAAGATTATGTCTTTTAAGATGACAGTTGTCCGGCTATATATTCGTACTTTGCCATCATTCAAGTTTATAGTCTTAAAAACTAGATAGCAATTTATGCATATATTTAAAAGTACATTAAGGTGCTGTTCCTGTGTTGACTTCTTTTTCATAAATTCAGAAGAAAAATATAGAAAAAATGGCAGTATCAAAAATGCATAGGAATATTCTCTTACATAACATTTGAACTTACCAAATAGACTGAGAATCATTATCAATGGAACACTAATGTAAAATGAGCATGTCTTATAGGGTTATTTTATTTTTATCACTCAAATTTGGACTTCTTTTTCATAAAATCAGAAAATAATAGCAAAAAATGGCAGTATCTAAAATTGCATACTAATATTCTGCTTTACATGAGAGGTGAAATTTACTTATAAAATACACAGAATCAGTATCATTGAAACACTAACATAAAAATGAGCAGTTGTCCCATAAGACTGCTTTTATAAAATAAAATGTTTGAAAATCAGATATCCATGAGAGCTGGATAATATTCATACAAAAGTTGTTTTAGATATGTTAGAACAACTAAAAACAATATTAAATTAGTGGTATAATTATTTACTAAAAATATAGAAATTAAGGAAAAACAAATTACACTAGCTCTTTTCAAAAATATGTATACTACTAGAATGAGAAGTTAAAAGTGTGTGTGTTCATTCACAGAAGGTTGAAAAAGCTGCAAAACATTGTGTTTAAATAATATATATTTAAACATTGTCACAATTTCCAAAATTAGAGTTTATAACATGCCCATATTTTTTCAGAAAAAAGCTTTAAACTGATTATCGTAGTATAATGTGATCTAATAATTTATTTAAGGTTAGTAACATTCCTTCAAAGAATAACTGTGCTAATAATTTTTAAGCCATGTGTAATTATCAAGATTCTCACTCAAAAAATGTATTTATTTTACTTTCCTAGACAGTGGAAAAAATAATTTTTATCAAAGTATGTTTTCAAATTTCATCCAAGACAAATTAAAGTGCTAAAAATTGAAAATATTTTATAAATCACTGTGAACAATATTACTGAATCATCTAGAGTATGATCAAAGCCAAACATTTTTCCATATAAATAGGCTAAATGAATACAAATTGTTTCTTTCACTATGAAGAACTCAACACATATTGCAAATTCTAAATTCACAGCAATTCTCCAGGTAGAAGTTGATGGTTTTGAGCTGATTAGAAAACAAATGTAAGATAGATTTCCTATATTCAGTATAAGGCCAAATCTAAAAGAGGCCACATGAAAAGAAAATATAGTCATATAACAAAGCATTCATAGTTTAATTGGCAATAACATCTTCAGCTTAGGTTCCTGATTTTTTTAAGGTTATATAATTCACAGGATTTTGGGGATTGAATATGTGACACAAAAGACTCTAGAGAAAAATAAAATCAAATAATTTATTGAAATGAATAAAAAACAATATTATATCTAAAATGATTTATACATAATTTCAATGCAATATCCATGTTTTAAAATTTAATTTTACATTTTTTAAATTTAAATAGAGTTATATATTTTATTTAAGTAATAAAATTGTCAAGGAATATATAAAATGATAGTTAATGCCTAGGAATATAATAAAAATATTTTAATGCTTCCTCAATATATTTTTGATTCAAAATTATTTAACAAAGTAACTAAGAATGACATAAATTGAAAATGTAGAACAAATTATAAGAAATTTATGATTGCTAATCACATAAATTATATTTATTTGTGACATTTATAAATTATGAGTGCTGTTTAAATGATTTGATATAACAGTTAATCAAAGGTTACTTCAACCTTTCTGAGAAAAACAATTTGAAATTTTACTATAAACGATATTACTTATCCATCAAAAATAATCTCTTACAACCTCCATATGAACTATAATTTGCAAATTAAAAATGTATGCTGGTATTTATTGAACACATCTAAATTTGGTAATATTTTAATCTCTTACAATATAAGGGATAACACAAAGTATAAAATGAAACATTTTAAATAACATTCTATGGCATTCTAACTGATAGGCCTAATAAGTTGTTAAACATTTTCCCCTATAAGTTTGTTGCTTTGAAGAACATAGTGACCTTACAAAATTACTTAAGCTCCATTCAATTTTATGAACTCTTTCTAATGAAAAAATAATCTGCTTACATTACACTGATAAAGGATAATACATGTTATTAGAATTAAAATATCTTACTTGGTTAAATTTTCATTTCATAATTCAGTTTTTATTTTTCTTCTGTTATTCTACACCACACCCGGTTAAATTATGCTAAATGTTATCTCTACACATGAACTTAATGAAGATTATTTCCATGGCAACTGGTACAACTTTTCAGTAAATAATAGCTTTGAAGGTGCTGTATCTTTGGGTTTATGTTTTGGGTTATTCCATTAACCCTAAAAGACTTTATATTTATTTTTTCTTGGAAGGACTTAATTTGAAGAACAAAAGTAAAGATCAGAGTTAAGCTAAAATAGATATTTCTCTTTTTTCCTCTGAGAAATATCTACAGATACACAGTGACATGCATACACCCTGTATTACACAATTGATAATTTAAAACTAAATCAAACCAGTTATTTCCAGATATGAGTTATATTTCAAAGATATTTTTTCCATTGGTAAAATATATTCATTCACATTTGCCTTCACAATTATTTATTCCTTAAGGATTATACCTGTTTTGTTTACTCTAAAGCAAGAAAAGCACATCAGATTTACCTTATAGATGCCATAGACTGTTTAATTTTTAATATGGTTTAATTTGTATTCTTATCTATATATAATTTGATAATAAATAATAAGTAATTATTTTATTTTTTATCTCAATGAATATTGATTAGATTTTCTAATGTGGTAATTATCTAGAAGAACATTGAAAATAGACTAGCAAGCAAGAAGACATTGGCCCTCCTCTCATGAAGAAAGCATTTGCTTAGGTAACATTACAATTTCATGTAAGGGTAATTTTATCTTCTCATATGAATGCAGAAGACTGAGATAAGTAATAAGACATAATAGAGTCACACATATTAAAGTAGTAAACATACATGAGTCTATCAAGGTTTAAAGTGCTTCAAACATGTCATAGGGAAAATCCAGCATACAAAATGCTGCCTCAGTTGAGAGAACAGCCTTGAACAACGGAAATGAACAGTTCTGTTAAAGATTTCTACATTTCTGTGCCTTTCAATTTCTGTTTTCCTGACACCATGTTGCAGGTCTGAAATAGGCCTATAAGTCATTCTTTTCCATGTGTTTTTGACCTTACCGAATCATTTGTGGTTATTTTTCCAGCTTCTTGGTTGATGAATTACATACTGTCCATTTTTTTCCCCGTTTCTCTAGAGAGCACAATACCCATCTTTACCTGCGTATATATAGACTGCACTTTGTCATACAGAACTACATTAACTTGATTTTTGTTTTTTCGTGATGGAGTCTTGCTCTGTTGCCCAGGCAGGAGTGTAGTGGTGTGATCTCAGCTTACTGCAAACTCCGCCTCCTGGGTGCAAGTGATCCTCCTGCTTCAGCCTCCAGAATAGCTGGAATTACAGTCGCCCACCACCACACCAAGCTAATTTTTGTATTTTTAGTAGAGATGGGGTTTCACCTTGTTGGTCAGGCCGATTTCGAACTCCTGACCTCATTTCTTTCCACTAAGCCCCCACCTCAGTGTATCTTGTAAACAAACATTGCCTTTAAAAAAAATGGTTCCTTAACTTGGAAGAACATTGCTCCTGAAACCACTAGCATCAAAAAAGTTACTCAGCATACCAAATGCATAATTGCATCCTTGGAAGTCCTTTATAATCCTAACTTTTGTAGCCAAATATATCCTTCCACATAAAAATAGCATGTAACTTGTGTGTCTTATTCATGAAGATTTAGAAATTAATTATACAGAGTAAACATGGATTCGTTTCATTGAACTCACTTGGAACCTAAAAAAAATATATAAGATAGAACTATGACAAGTAATTGAACAACTTTTTTTTTGAAATCCTAGCAAGACCCAGGTTTAAAAAGTAAATTAAACTCAGAGAGTAGATCACTATTAAATAAGCGTATGAAAATGTTCAACCTTAATTGTGATAAGGAAAATGAAAAAATTACTACATAAATACAATTTTATAGCCACTATGTTAAGGAAACATATAGCTTGAAAGTACCAAAAATGAGCAAGTAAAATATGATGGCAAGTTGTGAAATACTAATACTTAAGAGTGTAAATTTCATAACCACATTAGAAAATAATCATGCTTTATCTTGAAAATTTGGATATGGTCACTCGATAACTCCTTATTCCAGTTTTGTGTATATTCATTATAGATATTCATATATGCACACCAAAACTGTCCACAGTTGCCCATATCAACAATGTTTATAACAGCAAAAACTTAGAAACCTATCAAATATCTATCAATATGAGCACTTAAATTTTGGGAACAGAACACTTAGGATCTCAAAGGGAAAGGTAGAAAGAAAGCAAAATTTGCAGATATATGTAGCAGTTGTTTGTGGTGAGGAAAAATAAAAAAGTAATTATAACTATGAAATATTTGAATTATAAGATTATATATTTCTAATTACAGTTTGCTGTATAGAGGTTAGACTTTTAGATAAAACATTTGTGCTTGTGAATTTAGATAAATTAGTAAACAAGTTTACCAATAAAAAAAAGTTAATATGTTAGTATGAATTGTAAATTTTATATTAGTGATCAATCAATTCCCACTGGATTATTGACAATTGTCTACATCAAGGGAGGCTTAAGTTATTTGTTTATTCTACTTCTTGGACTTTTACTCTTGATCTGCTTTATAATTCTAGACTATAATAGAGCAATTTAGATGAAGCATATTCTACTCACTGTATCGACAGTTTATCTGATATTCAGTCTTACACATTTTCTGTCCCTCAAAGAAGTATTGCTCTTTTAGAAAATATTTTATAGGGGTAGGGAGGAGAGGTAGAAATAAGAAAAAGATTATGTTGGATGTAATTACCAGTTTATTAGTGGAAGATTGTTCCAGGCAAAGTTAAGAAATGGGCTAGAAAGAGAAGAAGGTGTGCAGTGGCTGCTTTACCTGGTTTCTTATTCTCTAATAATTATTAGAGACTCACAACGTCTGAAAGCTACTCAATTTTTGAACTGCCGATTGATTCTGGTAATTTTTTTCCCAATCCTTCTTTTTGTCTGGACTTGAAGATCATTTTGTGAAAAATTTATGAAGAGTCATTTTTTAAGTCTTCATCAAATTTAATATAAATAATTACTGATAAATATTAAGTAATCTTAGAAACTGAGCAAAGGGAAAAATACATTTTTGAAGTCAGAGAAGGGGCCATTATGAAATGTCAGAGCCCTCATCATCATATTTATTATTAATATATTTAATAAAATAAGGATAAAATAGTGTCAGTAATTATCCGATAACTCTTCCCAAGATTTAAGTAGATACTAGTTTTACGGGGTTAATATAAGCACACTATTCTATGAAGTTCTTTACACACGCCATTTATAAATCTTCATAGCCACCCATCCTTTAACACACTTCAAGGGGCTGCCTGAATAATTCTTCCAGAACTTATCTCGAGTAAGGTTGTTAAAGACCCCATATCATGAATGCAATGAGCATACCTTAATCTTAATTTGCCTTGCCCCCACTTTAGCACCTTATAGGGTTGGGCATGATTTTCTTTAGAAATATTATTTCTTTTGAATTTTCTATTTCCATAAAATGCCATTTTAAGATTTCCAGCTATTTTTCTGGACATCCTTTTATAGTATCTTGTCAGTTTCTCTTCATTTATACATTCATTAATGATTAGAAGTTTTCTGAAATCTGTAGTGGACTTTTAAAACATTTAATGTGCTTCTACTCTCATTGTTTGAATTATAAGCTCTTTGTGAAAGCTCTCGTATTCACATCTCCAGCTGGGATTGCTCCAGGGCCTACATATGCAGCTTCTTACTGACATCCGCCCTGAACTGTTCCACAGGGAGCATTTAGCACCAATCTCCTCTCCAAACATATACACTTTCTGTGTTCCCTAAATCAAGAAATTACATCATGGTTTACATAATGATTTTCCCTCAGCCCCAAATCTGGAATTATTCTCGATTCTCTTAATTGTCATCAATTCTATTACAAATCCAGTTTACTCTATATCATACACACCTCTGAAGTCCACCCACCGTTTTGTTCCTCATTGTCAAGTGGCCATGATTTCTCCTCTGGATTATTGTAATATTCTCTTTAGTAATGTTTCACAATTAACTCTTTCTACTTTATTATTTATTCTTCATTCTTTATTTTATTTTATTTTATTTTTTTTTTTTTGTGAATGTAAAACTGATGGTTGTCTGATATACAGAACAATTCAAGGTCCTCCTAGGGATATTTGAACAGACATAAAATCTAGCCAATAATACCATCCAGGGTTTTTTTTCTGTCTGATTTTCCAGGATCTTTTCACATATCTATTCCTTTTTCTCTCCCTGTCTTAGTGATACTGACTTTCATTTGGTTTCTCTATTTGTCATGATCTAGGCCAGTTTTTCTGTACCTGAGAAGACGTGTAACTCCTACTGTTCCTTTATAGGGGCACTTGCATAAGAACACAAACTGATATAGACTTTTCTATCAATTCTTCACATAGAATGCTGAAATTAACTTCTTTGTAATCATCATAATTGAAATTTATTACATGATAAATATATATTTTCTATGATATTGGAGGTTTTTATTAGCACAGCACCTGCGGTAGTCTTGTTCATCATTATAGTCTAAATACAAAGCTTGATAAATTGTAGGCATCAAATAAAAAGATATTTGAATGAAAATGAATAAATTAAAAACCTCTATATAAAGAGAATAATTAAAAGTACTTCACTGAAGAAAAAACACAGAGGCCCAATTTAATTTAAAAATTTACTAAACCTTAAAAGGAAAAAAAATGTGTTATCTTTTATTATTCTGAAATTAAATCTAGTGTGGATCAGCCAGGGCCCACAACCAGTGAGGTAAGTACTTATAAAACCTTGAAGAAATCAAAATGGAGCAAAATGTTCCCTAGAGTTTAGAAGACTAGTGTCTTTCAGGTGTATACATTTTTGAAATTTTATTTCTGTTCTTTTAAAATTATTATTCAGATTTTATTGCATAAAATAAAATGTATTTTATATTTTTACCTCTATGAATATCTCTTCTAATAAAAATTTTTTTCTAATAAAAATACTTAAACACAGATATTTTGTATATTTATCTAGTGTTTTATCTCTAATCTTATGTTTAGCAGTTATTAATATTCCTTTAGCACAACATCATAGGTTTCTTAGACAGATATTTCCACAACTAGGAGTCCTATACTGGAAACGCTGTATATACTGCCCTACATCTATTATACTTTAACATATTTAAGCAATTTGTTGAATTCTTATTTGTTAAATGTTCTTTTTCCATCTTCTGGCTGGGTTCAGTGGCTCATGCCTGTAATCCCAGCACTTTGGGAAGTTGAGCTGGGCAGATCATTTAAAGTCAAGTGTTTGAGACCAGCCTTGCCAACATGGTGAAACCCCTTCTCTACTAAAAATAGAAAATTAGTCAGTGTGGTGGCACACACCCCTAATCCCAGCTACTCAGGAGGCTGAGGCAGGAGAATCATTTGAACCCAGGAGATGAACATTACAGTGAGCTGAGATCAGGCTATTGCACTCTAGCCTGGGCAACAGAGATACTCAGTCTCAAAATAAATAAATAAAATAAATAAATAAATAAATAAAAGTAAATAAATTTCCCATCTTCTATTAAATTTCTGTTTTCAGAATTGATCATCTATATTTTCTTGCCTTTCATCCTTTTAAACATCTTAGCCAATTACTTCTGTACTCCATTTTTGTTTAATATATTCATTATTAAATGAATTAATAAATTCATTATGAAATGAGGAGTGATTCTCATAATGCTGAATATCTTGCTATATTAACATAGTCTGTTGATCTTACTGCCTGAAGTACACTTTTAATCTTCAACTTTCTTGTACGAATTTTAAATCTGCTTATTATACTAATATGTACCTTTTAGTATTTTAATGTTGTTGCAATTTATTCTTCCGATTAATATTGAGTAGGCTACAAAATACATTGTATTTCATACTAAGGTTTTACATACAGAATAAACATTTTATATACTTCTTTAGAATAAGTTACTAAAATTTCTAGATGCAATATAGTTGAAGGAATATAATGAAGTCCTTGAGTGCAAACTAGTTAATTTTAGATATATTCAATGTTTTATAAAATATTCAATAAAAAATGGCATAAATGTATTTTTAAAAGATATTAACACAAAGACTAGAAGTTTGCATAGATTAATACATGAAAAGTAACTCAGTTTTTATTTGCAAAAAGAATAATTGTTTTTAAAGAGATAGTTTGGTTTTAAGTTGTGTCTTTTGACTCATTTCATTGACATGGTACTCTTGATTAACTCTTAAATTAACAGTTTTTCTAAGAATATATAGACACATTAGATAGGCACAACAACATATAGACACAACATTATATAGACACAACATTACATAGACACAATAACCCAATACCGTTTTATTTATATATGTTGAAGTTCAAGTAAATAAGATATACTTAAGCTGAACTGTAATACTTTCTGCAAAACGTGTCCAATGAAGCACCTTTGTTGAAAAGTTTGCTATTTCTTCCAAATGCCATAACCAAATTTCATTTAATTAATGAAGCTTTTTTTTAAATTAAACTTTAAGTTCTGGGGCATATGTGCAGAATGTGCAGGTTTGTCACATAGGTATACACGTGCCATGGTGATTTGCTGCATCCAATCCTCTGTCATCTATATTAGGTATTTCTTCTTATGTTAGCCCTCCCCAATCCCCTCATTCCCTGTTATCCCTCCCCTAGCCCCCACTCCCAACAGGCTCCAACATGTGATGTTCCCCTCTCTGTGTTCATGTGTTCTCATTTTTCAACACCCACCTATGACTGAGACCATGCGGTGTTTTATTTTCTGTTCTTGTGTCAGTTTGCTGAGAATGATGGTTTCCAGCTTCATCCATGTCCCTAAGAAGAACACAAATTCATAAAACTGCCTGCTCAAGTGGCTCCTTGACCCCCTTTAGCCTGACTAACAGACACCTCATACAGGAGAACCCTGGCTGACGTCTGACAGATACCCTACTGGGACTAAGCTTCCAGAGGAAGGAATAGACAGCAATCTTTGCTGTTCTGCATCCCCCACAGGTGATTCCCAATCAAGCAGGGTCTGGAGTGCACCTTCAGAAGACCTTTAGCAGAGCGGTGCAACTGTTAGAAGGAAAACTATAAAACAGAAAGAAATAGCTTCAACATCAGCAGAAAGAATGTCCACTCAGAGAACCCATCCAAAAAGTCACCAACTTCAAAGACCAAAGCTAGATAAATCCACAAAGGTGGGAAGAAACCAATGCAAAAAGGCTGAAATCAGCAAAAACCAGAAGATCTCTCCTTCTCCAAGGGATTGCAACTCCTCACCAGCAAGGGAACAAAACTGGATAGAGAAGGAGTTTGACAAATTTACAGAAGCAGGCTTCAGTAGGTGAGTAATAATAAACTTCTCCGAGCTAAAGGAGCATGTTCTAATCCAATGCAAGGAAACTAATAACCTTGAAAAAAGGTTACACAAAATGCTAACTAGAATAACCAGGATAGAGAAGAACATAAACAACTTGATAAGATGAGAAACACAGCACGAGAACTTCATGAAGCATACACAAGTTTCAATAGCCAAATTGATCAAGTGAGCAAAAGGATATCAGAGATTGAAAATCAACTCAATGAAGTAAAGCAAGAAGGCAAGTTTAGAGAAAATGAGTGAAAAGAAATGAATAAATCTTCCAAGAATATGGAATTATGTGAAAAGATCAAATCTACCTTTAGTCTGCATACCTGAATGTAATAGGGAGAATGAAACCAAGTTGGAAAACACTCTTCATGATATTATCCAGGAGAACTTCCCCAACTTAGCAAGGCAGGCCAACATTCAAATTCAGGAAATACAGAGAACACCACAAAGGTATTCCCTGAGAAGAGCAATCCCAAGGCACATAATTGTTGGATTCACCAAAGTTAAAATAAAGGAAAAAATGCTAAAGGCAACCAGAGAGAAAGGTCAGGTTACCTACAAAGGGAAGCCCTTCCTACTCACAGCGGATCTCTTGGCAGAAACCCTATAAGCCAGAAGAGAGTGAGGGCAATATTCAACATCGTTTTAAAAAAAAAAAGAATTTTCAACCCCAAATTTCATATCCAGCCAAACAAAGCTTCATGAGTGAAGGAGAAATAAAGTCTTTTACAGACAAGCAACTGCTGAGGGATTTTGTCACCACCAGGCCTGCCTTATGAGAGCTCCTGAAGGAAGCACTAAACATGGAAAGGAACAACCAATACTAGCCACTGCAAAAGCATACCAAAATGTAAAGACCATAAACACTATGAAGAAACTGCATCAACTAATGAACAAAACAACCAGCTAGCATCAAAATGACAGGATCAAATTCACACATAACAATATTAACCTTAAATGTAAATGTGCTAAATGTCCCAATTAAAAGACATAGACTAGCAAATTGAATAAAAAGTCAAGACCCATAGGTGTGCTGTATTCAGGAGACCCATATCACATCCAAAGACACACATAGGCTCAAAGTAAAGGGATGGAGGAAGATTTACCAAGCAAATGGAGAGCAAAAAGAAGCAAGGGTTATAATCCTAGTATCTGATAAAATGAACTTTAAACCAACAAAGATCAAAAGAGACAAAGAAGGGCATTACATAATGGTAAAGGGATCAATGCAACAAGAAGAGCTAACTATTCTAAATATTTATGCACCCAATACAGGAGCACCCAGATACATAAAGCAAGTTCTTAATGACCCACAAGGAGACTTAGACTCCCACACAATAATTAATGAAACTTTTAATGTAATTTTACCTTATTTTCCTTTTAGGTTAATAGTTATCAAACATGTGGCAATGCTGGAATTTAGCAGAGCATTGTGCTTCTAGAAAATAACAAATGTTAAGAAATCTCTTCACCATTTTGTGTGTCCAAGGACCACCCACTTTTTACATATGCTGAGAACTAACCATCTACACTATTCAGGTAAGGCTCACAGTCCACTCTGCCCCTTGACTCTCCCATGTCTTGGGGATGACTCCCTTGTACCTGAAGCTATACTATACTAAGCCTCCTTTCTTTCTTGAAGATATTTGTCATTAATGATTGTTCTTTCTATTGCAATAGCCTGAATAAAATCATCTTCATAATTTTTCAGTACATATTATATCTGACTAAAGAAAAGTTATAATTTGGCATATACTAATAATTTTAGTCTTTTTATTTTTGAATTATTCTATCTTTCCAAATGCATAGTAAAATGTATCTTTTTTTTTTTCCAAGATAGAGCCTTGCTCTGTTGCCTAGGCTGGAGTGCAGTGACATGATATCAGCTCACTGCAACCTCTGCCTTTCAGATTCAAGCAATTTTCCTACCTCAACCTCCTGAGTAGCTGGGATTACAGGCACCCACCACCACATCTGGCTAATTTTTGTATTTTTAGTAGAGACAATATTTCACCATGTTGGTCAGGTTTGTCTCCAACTCCTGACCTCATTATCTTACCACCTCGGCCTCCCAAAGTGCTGGGATTACAGGCATGAGCCAACATACCCAGGTGTAACATGTAATTTTAAATAAAGTTATAGACATAAGTTTAAATGGTAATATATATGTATGTGTATGGACATGAAAATATACTGCATTAGTCTGTTCTCATGCTGCTAATACATACATACCCATGACTGAGTAACTTATAAAGGAAAGAGGTTTAATTGATTCACAGTTCCAAGTGTGTAGGGGAAGCCTCACAATCACAGCAGAATGCAAAGGGGAAGCAAGACATATCTTCCACAGCTGCAGGCAAGAAAGCTTGTGTAGGAGAACCCCCTTTGTAAAACTATAAGATCTTTTGAGACTAATTCACTATCACAAGAACTGCATGGGAAAGATCTAACCCCAGGATTCAATTACTTCCCACCAGGTTCCTCCCACAACACATGGGAATTATGGGAGCCACAATTCAAGATGAGATTTCGGTGGGGACACAGCCAAACCATATCATACACACATATTATTCACCTGAATTAAATAAAAGCAAGTAATACAAAGAAGATAAACATTAAATTATATGGAATAATTTTCATAAACTTTATGTATGTACACAGTTGCATACACACAAACAGTTTAAGGTGGCAACATGAAAAGATTAGATAGAAATTAATAATTTTAATATCTTTAACTAAATGTAACTATTTAAAAATCCAAAATAGGTTCTTGAAATCTTTATATGTTTTTATTTGGATTCAGCAAAATCTTTTGATGTTAAAATGTTAGCACCACAAAGCACCTCAATAAGAGCCTAACAAAAAACTTAAAGAGTAATACGGGCAGAAATCTCTCTTTATTTAAAAAAGTTATTTGTTTATAAAAGTTTTCTTTTCCTGATGGTGGAATACAGAAATGAAGCTCAGATTTTGCTTAGTGACATAGCCAAGTCACATTCCAGATATAGATTTTTATTCTACCATAGAGTTAATAATGAAGACATGTAGGTTTCCTATTAGGCCTTTGTGCCCAAAGTTTAAATTAAAAAGAAAAAAAAGAGAGAGATCCTGTATCTTATAATACCTTCCCTTCTCTTAGCAACCACATTATTGGAATTCAAACTGCTAACATTCTAAAATCCTCTTTTTAAAAAAAGGATAGAACATGCTGAAGAAAAGAGTTATGATGAGAAAATACATGGGAACAACATGCCTATGTAGTGCGGAAGTCTGCACAACTAAGCCATTCAGAGTAGAGGGAAAAAAATAAGATTCCAAAGATCCAATAAAGTCAATTTTTAAAAACATATAAATCAGTTCCTATGTTTTTGATCAAGTTCAATTTTCTCTTTCCTTAATCATATATTAAGATAATCTAAGATAAATTAACTTGTCTTATATTTCTCAAAGCAGCAATAAGTATAAAAAATACCCTAATAATAATCAGAACATAAAATTCACTCAGAAGAGTTTTCAGAAAATATATCTCCAAATAGAGTGAACAAAAACATTTTATAATAATTGTTGCTTAAAACCAAATACTTAAAAAATAAATTTATTAAAATTATAATAGCAACATTGCTAAAGAGTATACCTAAATAAATCTAGAAAACAGTTCATTGTTTCCTATCAAAAATAAACATGTATTTATATATTTGACAATTATATTAAATGGCAATTATATTAAATTTGACAAAAATAACAGCCACAGAAGGCACAGTCTTTGTAATATTTTAGTATAAGTGACAACAAATTATTAAAGAATATGTTTTTTAATTGGTGAGAAATATACCAAATAGTTGATTGCAGCAGGATGGGGCAGCATCAAAGCCTCTAGTTTAATTTTTTTGTGTGTGTGACAGTATCCCTGTTGCCCAGGCTGGAGTACAATTACCTGATCTTGGCTAACTGTAACCTCTGTCTCCCAGGTTCAAGCTATTCTCCTGCCTCAGCCTCCCAAGTATCTGGGATTACAGGCACTTGCCACCACACCTAACTAATTTTTGCATTTTTAGTAGAGACGGGGTTTCACCATGTTGGCCAGGCTGGTCTTGAACTCCCGGCCTCCAGTGATCTGCCCACCTCAGCCTCTCAAATTGCTGAGATTACAGGCATGAGCCACTGCACCCAGCCTCAAATTTAATTCTTAAGTGAGTCAGTCAGTTATAGTTCTACTCAAATCTTTGAGTACACCTAAAATTTCATCTAATGTTTATTATCTTTCATTGTATGCTAAAACAGCTTGAAGATCCATATGATTTTATAAATAATAATCTATAAAACAAAACAAGAAAATTAAGAGTTTACATTTTAAAGTACCCACATTCACCTACAGTTGATGAATTTACTGTTAGAGTGAAAAACAACAGAATTTTGATGAATTCTGAAATGGTTCCACCCTATCCAAACAAGCTGTGTTAATGTGTGTATACATTTCTTAATAGGTAAATTACTAAAATTGCTACAAATACCAAGGCTTACAAATTTCCATTGAGTGTAGCCTCTGTCAAAACTTTACTGTTTATTGATGAATTTTGTTACTATAAAAGAAAAAGATATCTTCTAATTGAAAGATATCAAACACAAAATGTTGAATTATAAAAGCAGCCTCAATCAAATAATAATTTTTACTCAGCGCCAAAATTTACATGTTCACAGGAAGTAAGCAAGCATTGGGCATGGATAAAGCATTCTTTTCCTTGAGCATCCCAAAACCAACAGATGTAGAAACTAAAAATATCCTTTTCCCCTTATATTAGCATGTATTTCAATTTTGGATTAAGAACTTTTGACAATATATGCAGGAACACCATTCACAAAAGGAAACTATTATGGCTTTGGAGATTTTTTCTTTTATATACTGTTGATTGCATTGAGAAAAAAAATTATATTTAGGTTTCTCCCTATTTTCAAGCCAGCCAGCCATACTCAATTCATATAATATTTTATTTTAAATTATAACAAATCTAGACCATGATATTATCTCCTGCTCCAAACAACATCCTTTTCCTAGTTTGTACCAATAACATGTTTATTAATGGTATTTATATTAGGTATTATTAGGAGGTCATTATAATTTTACAAGAATGTCTTATTGAGAAAATGTATTCCCTCTTTTATGTTAATCCTTTCCTACCTAGCATCACATAAGATAATGGAGGTGTGATTTTTTCCAGTAATTTTTGCTAGTTTAATAAATGGCATAAACAACTTTCTCAACCACATCCATTTTGAAATTATGCTTAGTATTTTAATACAAAGGAATAAGATAGCATAATACTGCTGAATCTACTATGCATTACATTTCATGATTCTTTATTATTGTTTTGATGAAAGAATAAATAAAAATATCTTTGTCTAGTTTTGATATCCTGAAAGTTTATCATGTTTTTTTCTTGCCTAGAATGAATAACCTCTGATATTGGGGAAGTCCTTGATTCTTTTACTTTAATCATAAAATGTATTAGATTATCTCTTCATGTATGTATGTTTGTATGTATATATGTGTGTGTGTAGTAAATCAAAATAAGTTGAAAAACAATATTATCTGATAACCTCTAAATATTACAATAATATATAGAATTGATATTTTCAAATATCAATTCTCTGGATAATGTATAGAATTGATATTTTCAGATATATTTTATTTTTCAATTGGCGGTAGCACTGCTGTCAAGCTCAAAGTCTCCAAATACATTCTTCATGGGCCTGTGTGCAATAGAAGATAATGCAGAGACCATTATTTTCCCTTTTGCCTCTTGGTAATACATAGGCAAGAGGCTTGCCAAAAAAATCGGATCTTATTCCTCAGATCACAAATCCTATAAATAAACAGATACTGTCTCAAATATCAATATGCTGCAATTGAGATCTGAAAGATGTCTCTAAAATGTTTCTTAAGTATCTCTATTTCTGGTATTTGTACCTTGTTAGATGTTCTGTTTTTGAGTGTGACGTGGACTCTGAAATGCCACCAGCTAATAAAATACTGCATATATTGTGAGGCATTACTTGAAAGACTACAAAATTAACTGTTGACTTTCATCTAAGATGCTCTTCCTCACTCTCTTGCTTGCTCACTTTCTGGGAAAACATTTGTCATACTGCGAGAAACCCTATGAAAAGTCCCAAATTGCAAGAATTGAAAGAAGCTCCAGACAATAGCCAGGTAGAACCTGAGCCTTTCATCCAACATCTTTGAAGAACTAAATATTGCCATGAACCAAATGAATGAGCTTGACATGCCACCCTCCCCAGGCTGCCCTTCAGATAAAACTCCAGCCCTGGCCAAAAGTGTAATTGAAAAAACAAGAAAGTTTAGCCAGAGGTATTCAGCTGATCCACATTCAGAATTCTGTCACTAGAAACTGTAGTTTTAAGCTAATTAATTTGGAATAAATTGTTATTTAGCAATAGAAAACTGATATAATCTTCAACCCATTGTTAGGATATATGGAGCTTAAGGAAAAATGCAGTTTTATAGAGATACAGTGAGAAGCTGCAGAATGGCGTGCATAGGTGGAAAGTAATTAGGGAACTGGGGCATGTGAATACAGTTAAACTGTTTGAGCCTTTTAGGTATATATTTGCTTTAGTGGGATAAATACATTTTAAAAGTCCAGGATGGCACAGACACAGACATTTATAATTTTTATTCAATTACCTCATATTTTATTTCAGTGTTAAATACTCATCTATGTTAAATCAACTATGCTCATTGGATTATTTTACTTTTATTTAAATTTTATTATCTGGTACTTATCATATAAAATATGCAAATCAAAGTCCTGTCCTTCAGCAATCAATAAGGTAAGAGAGAATAACGACAAGTTAAGTAGAATTTTATGATAAGTTAAAATATAAATAGACTTCACTTTGCATGCTAGTGTGAGACCATAACAATTACTATGAATGCTGAAACTGTTCAAAACAACCTTAATAATCAATGGAAAAAATTTGATTGTTCCATGACCTACAAAATATTTGTTAAAAAATGTAAAGTGTCATACTGTGGGTGATAAAAATATGTAGGAAAATAAAAATATAGTAAAACTAATATTTATTTAGTTCACTATAATTTTTAAAATTAAAAAAATAAGTGTTTTATTTCTTTAAAAATACTTATCAAGAATAGTTTGAATATTGATTGCCTTCTTGTATAACTTACAGCACTAAGCAAGCATCTTTTTGTATGCCTTGGAGAACTGTCATACTTCTTTCTAAATTTGGATTGGTTCCCAATATTATATTTTATTCTTTACACTTTCAATATTAAGAAATATTTCTGAGAGCTAGTTGAATGTTATTTTTATTGTGGTGTTTTTACTGCCTGTAGGGTACCTCTAGTCTTTTACCATAATCAGCTTCTTTATTTACATTGATAAGTTCACCATCACTAAATTACCCTGGATGCATATTTAGGTTTTCAAGCAGTGGCAGTGTCAACATTGTCATAATCTACCATTTCACTTGTAATGTCTACATAATGTTATATAAATATTATATATTACATAGAGAGATTATATATAACACTATAATATATTACATATTATATATGTAAAAGGCAAATAAATCTCAGGACTCCAAAATCATTACGCCAGAGGAAAAGTCAAAATGGGAACTATGTCAGAGAAACATACCTTCCATTATGTTTCTAAATATGATTGCTAAAAATATAAAAAGTTACATATCTCTCTTACAATTTGCCCACAAGGAAATTCTTTGTGGACAAAGGACAGACTGAACTCAAAATCATCCCTCTGAGGCTCACCTGTGAAAAATGCGTATCTGTTTTCTTCCTCTGCCTTATTAGTTATGTAAAAATGCAGATTAACTGAGCCAGACTAAATTTGTCTTCAGTGGAAAGCTGATCAGGAGCTCAAATTGTGTATTCAATGGAAGGCTAATCAAGGACTGAAAATAATACAACTTTTTGACTCTTATCTACTTCTAATTTTGAAGCCCCCACTTAGAGTTATTCCACCTTACCAGATCAAATAAAAATACATCTTACACATATTGATTAATGTGTCTTGTCTTCCTAAAATATATAAAAGCAAGCTATATGCTGATCACCTTGGGCACATGTCATCAGGACCTCCTGAGGCTGTGTCATAGGCGTATCCTTAACCTTGGCAAAATATTAAACTTTCAAAATTGATTGAGGCTTTTCTCAGATAGTTTTTGGTTGACACACAATAATATATATAATACAATAATGGTATTATGCTACCAATATGTGCTGTATTCTATTAAATACTGCATTATATTAATATATAATGGTATTGTAAGTCAAGTAAGCCTATCACTAGGAGATAAGAAAAAACATTACACATTTGTTATCTGTGTGTAAACTGAATCACAAGAATAGCTGTGATTACTCACCGATCAGGACATGAGTCTGTTATATACATAGTAACGTGTGGGGTGCAGAACCAGCAGCAAAGTTTATACTTTATGAAATTACAGTTTATATTTTGTCATAATTAAAAATTATTCTATGTTGTTTGGGGACTGGTGTTATTTCATCTAAATCATGAAAACTGAAATTTGTGCATATCAGTACCATGAAAAGTGAGGTTTTATTTACTTAAAACATGCACTTTCAGAACATCAAAGTCTTTACAATAATATCTCCTTGTATTTAAACTTACTTTTCTGCAGGAAATGGTTAATTCAGCAGGTCCAGTTTACTCAAATTCTATGTATTCAGAAAAACAGAGTAGTTGATCAGTTTAGGAAGAAAGATAATTTCTGAGACCTTAGAATATTCTGTTAGTTTGATAGATGTGTTTTTGCATGCCTAAACCTTTGGTGCTGAAGGACCAGTTATTTATGCTTACACTGTGACTTAGGGTGTCTGCATGTTTTCCTCCTAAGGGACTGGAACCTCAGTAGCTGAATTCAGTCATGCAAGGACTAGATGCCTATTTGGCAGGCCCCTGTATCAGTCCATTCTTATGCTGCTAATAAAGACATACTCAAAACTGAGTAATTTGTAAGGGAAAGAGCTTTAACTGACTCACAGTTCAGCATGGCTGGAGAAGCCTCAGGAAACTTACAATCATGGCAGAAGGAGAAGCAAACAAATCCTTCTTCATATGGCGGCAGCAAGAAGTGTCAAGCAAAGAGAAAAAAGCCCCTTATAAAACCATTACCTCTTGTGAGAACTCACTCACTCTCTGAAGAACAGAAGCATGAAGGTTACCATCCCCATGATTCAATTACCTCTTACCAGGTCCCTCCCACCACACGTGAGATTATGGGACTGCAATTCAAGACGAGATTTGGTTGTGGATACAACCAGACCATATTATTTTATCCCTGGCTTCTCCAAAATTTCATATCCTCAAAATTTAGAGCACACTTGTGTCTTCCCAATAGTCCCCCAAAGTAGTAACTTATTTCAGCATTAACTCAAAAGTCCAAGTCCAAAATGACATCTGAGACATGAAAAATCTCTCCCATCTATGAGCCTGCAAAATCAAAAGCAAGCTCATCACTTCCTAGATACAACGTGGTTACAGGCGTTGGGTAAATATACCCATTTCAGATGGAAGTAATTGGCCAAAACAAAGGGGCTACAGGGCCCAAACAAGTCTAAAATGCAAGAGGGCAGTCATTAAACCTTAAAGTTCCAAAATAATCTTCTTTGATTCCACGTCTCATATCCAGGTCAGGCGAATGCTAGAAGTGGGTTCCCACGGTGTTGACCTTTGGCTCCCTCGTGGCTTTGCAGGGTACAGCCCCACTTTCAGATACTTTCACAGACTGGTGTAGAGCAACTGACACTTTTCCAGGCACACAGTTTAAGATGTTGTGAATCTACCATTCTGGGTTCTGGAAGATGGTGGCCCTCTTCTCAAAGCTCCATGAGGCCATGCCTCAGTGGGGACTCTGTCTGGGGTTATGACCCCATATTTCCCTTTTCCACTGTGGTTGCAGAGGTTCTCCATGAGGACTTCACCCCTGTAGCAAATTTCTGCATTGACATCCAGGCATTTCCATACCTCCTCTGAAATCTAGGTAGAGGCTTCCATCAATTCTTGACTTCTGTGTACTTACATGCTCCATGCCATGTGAAAGCTGAAAAGGCTTGGGATTTAAACCCTCTGAAGTGACAGTCTGAGTTGTACCTTTATCACTTTTAGCCATGGTTGGAGTGGCTGGGACATGGGGCACCAATCTCTAGGTTGCACACAACAGAGTTACTTATGCAAATTTCTACAGCAGCCTTGAATCTCTCCCCAGAAAGTGAATTTTCTTTACTATCCCATTGTCAGGCTGCAAATTTTTCAAACTTTTATGTTCTGTTTCCTCTTGAATGTTTTGCCACTTAGAAGTTTCTTCTGCCAAGTACCCTAAATTATCTCTCTCAACTTCAAAGTGTCACAGATAGCTAGAGCAGGAACAAAATGCCATCAGTCTCTTTGCACAGTAAGAGTGACCTTTACTCCAGTTCCCAACCAGTTCCTCATCTCTATCTGAGACCACCTCACTTTGGACTTCATTGTCCGTATCACTATCAGCATTGTGGTCCAAGCTAATCACTAAGTTTCTAGGAAGTTCTAGGAAGTTCCAAACTTTCCTGTATTTTCTTGTCTTCTTCTGAGCCCTCCAAACTGTTCCAACAATTATTTGTTTTAGGCTCATAAGTGGCATGTCAAAATGGAAAAGTGACCTCGGGTACAAGTTCAGTAACTGGCAGGCTTAATGATAGCAGAGGAAAAACTGTGTAGAAATACCACACTTATTGTCTAAGACATAGGCTCCTAATTATAGGACACTAGAGAGATTGACATCTACTTAGAAAAAGGAAGATATGATCACAGAAAATATATCACATAAAAAGTCTACAGTTTAAAATACATCAACAGTTATGGAAAAACAATAGCAGAAAATATGCAAATATTTATGTTAGTTATTTATGAATAAATGGCATTATAGGACAGTTTAACTTCTTTCTTTATACTTTTACATTTCCAAAATTTCACAGTGTGTGTATATGTATGTACATCTATAATAAAAAAAAAATAAATTTAGCAAATTACCTTGTAAATTTAGTGATGTGAATATTATTAGTCTTTCAAAAGCAATTAATATTAGTATAATTTGTATTGTTTAAAATACATCAGTAGATTAAATGTATTTGTAATTAAAAAAGACAAACATAATGCACACCTTAACCTTAATGTCATCTAAATAGAAGATCAAGTAAATGTATTATTGGAATAAATTATCTGATAATTTAGTGAATAAAATTATAGAAGTTACAGTTTTTCTGGAACTTAAAACAGTTTTAATTTAACAGGCTAGCCTTGAAACAAGAGTATTTTGAAAAATAATCCACGTGATATTGTAGTAATTAAAGCCAAAGACATTTTAAAAGTCCTTTTAATATTGATCCCAATATTTTCATTATAGATATGGTACAGCCATATACTGTATAAAGATGTGTTAGTTAATGATGGACTGCCTATATGACTGTGGTCTCATAAAGTTATAATGCTAGATTTTATTAGACCTTTTCTATGATTATATACACCATGGTAAATACCATTGTCTTACTACAACTGCCTACAATAGTCAGTTTATATACAGTTATAATGTACAGGGTTACAAACTAGGAAAAATAGGCTATATCATATAGCTTAGGAGTGCAGTAGGCTATATCATCTAGGTTTGTGTAAGTACACCCTATGATGTTCACACAGTGACAAAATCTGTCAACAATTCATTTCTTAAAACATATTCCCATCAGTAAGCACAGGATTTTTAAATGACTGCATTTTAAAAACGTTCTAAGTAGTATTTTAAAACCAGAAATGGTGATCAATAATGTTGATAAGGAATGAGAAAACAGCTAATACATTTAAGCAGTCTAATTTTTATCTCAATCAATGTATATGTTGTATAAATCATCTAAGTCACAGAGATAATCAGATTATCATATTTCATGTGAAATGTGAATAACTAATTTTTTATATATTCTTGTTTAATTATGCTCCAAATTTATTTGTAAGGAGTAAAGTTATTGTCAGAATATAAACATCATTTCAATATGCTTAAAATTCAATTAACTCCCTTTGGCAGAATCAATGAGACAATATTGATAAGACATGAGCATACAATAAGCAAATTCTTAAAAAATGAATTTTATTCTTCTTCAGTCAATATGGAACTAGCATGACTGACAGTGTATTGAAATTTTATATTTTATCACACTTTTAAAACTGTCGTCTCTGAAATAGTAGAGTTAAATATCTGCAATAAAATAAAAAAGACTACAGTTTACAGCATTCAGAGAAATATCATGTATTTTAATCTTAGCATTGTGAAATTCATTGAGAGCTCGTTTACCAAATGCCATTTACAATTTGTGAAGCAATTTGTAAACAATAGTGCCTGCTTACATAGTTAGTTCTGTGAAATTTTACTTCAGTAATATTTTATGGGGTATTTAGGAGATCATACATTCCTTTATCTATTTTGGTCACTATTTTCAAACTTCTATTTTTTTACCCTTCCATTTTCTGCAGATTGCCATTTGAGGACACCTTCTACATCTGAGAAAACATGCACTGGTCTTGCAGTATTTTTCTCCTCCAAAGAAAGGTCAGTAAGTTAACAACTACACTGTAAGAAGTGAGTTTATGGATAGTGTTAACCACCTTACTTTGTATGCTACAGTTATGAATGTAACAGTTCTTAGAGGTAAAAATTGTTTATGGCATGAAGGGGCCATTCATATTAGACAAACATGTGTAGATATTTTTTAAATTTGGGATTATTTATTACAAAGTTGTTACCAAGCTTGTTTTAAGTCAATCTCCAGAGATAATTACAAATGAGAAAATATTCAAATAATTTAAACATTTTTTTGCCTAACAAATAAATTTATTTAACATTTTAGATTATTTCCAAATCCACATTTCTAATAATTAAGAAAATTTAATGCAGTGACCTTCTAAGTATTTTTCCAGTATATTTTAAAGTGTGGACCCAATAAAGCAAATGCATAAGTGTTTTCAACATATAACATAATATTTGATTTTATTCTTTAAATATTGTAAGATTATATTTAAACAGGAAGAGTTTCATACACATTTAACATTAAGCATTTGTGAACAATTCTTGAAGGATATTATTGACTTTGCTTATGCTTAAGAAATAGTAAATGTAGAATATAAGAACAATTTAAAATAACTGGTAGGTTTAGTACAATAGGAATACATTTTAGTGGGTTATACTTTATTTACTGATTTATCTTTGAAGAATTGAACATAGTAATGTTTTTATTTTACGTATTTGTCTTTCATTTCTCAGGTTTGAGCCAAAGGACACTTGAGTTATCCAATCTTGCAGCACCTAATATGGACTATTGTTGGTACTAGGGGCATTGGGAACTTCAGATCTGATTAACACACAAGAGCTGCTACCATACAATAAACTAGGCAACTACTGGACAATAAGATGAGGCACATGTGTAAAACTTCCGCACTTAGCTTGGTGAAGAGTGGTTACACAGCCATTATTACAAAAATTACTTTTTTTCCACAAATAAAGACATCAGTTGTCTAGAGAGTGTATGCTGCCATTTGCTTTTATGATTTAAGAAGTGCTCAGTAGAGAATTTAATATAAACTTTTATTAAAAGGCAACTGTGATTTACTATCAAAAGGAACATAGACACTTCATTGAAAAAAGCAAGATTCTTAAACTTCCTTAGGGACAGTCCAGATGCATTATACTCTTTCAGAGTTCACGCTTTCTTTTCCAGGCCTTTCTCCATTTCCACCCTTCCCCTACTGGTAGGAGAGAGATTAGAGACATTACTTTTTTCATCCACAGTCAGATAATGTTGTTTTGTTGCAGTAACTTTTATTTGTCTTCTCAAATCTCACTAAGATTGTTTTCAAGCTTTCTCAAAGATAATTCCGTTATTTGCAACCTCCCAGATATTTTATCTAAACCTATCACATTTGTTTATTTGTTTGGTTCTAGCTATTCTGAAGCATAGATTTTGTTAGTATTTCAGTAACAATTTCTTAAACAAAATTTAATACAAAAATACATATTTAAAATATAAAATCAGCTTCTCAATATATTAAAGATTTTAGTTAATTCTAAACTTTATGTAAATGCTAAAATGAGTTTAATATGTATAGACATGTTTTCTTACGTTGCTGATTTTTTTGCAACATTTAGAAAATGAACAGGATAGTGCAGGACTTTTTTTCATACTTGTTAAGAATTTTATGCTATTAGCCTTCCTTTTCTGGTAATTTGTGTTCTACTATATTCATTAGGGGCCTTCTGGTACAACATATCTGAAAATGTTGTACAATTAATATAACAGTAACAACTTTTTATTTGAATCTCTAAGCAGAAAAGTGTGAAGAAAGTTCAGAGTCCAGAAACTATGGGACTTCACAAATTAAAAATGATTTTCAAATAATAGAATTGATGCTGCCTCTGGGTCATCATCTGTCAATATCTAAATGACCTAAAGCTTAAAAACAGATGGCAAATTTCAGACCATGCAGAATAGCAAACCTTATCAAAGAGTACACATAAAACCAGGATTAATAAACGTAAGTAAAATATAATTCTTCTACAGAGAAAATTAAATTCTTACTAATTTTTCTTTAACTTCTAAGTGTGTGTGTTACACACACTCACACAACTGCAATAATCTTAACTTTATGTGAATTTGAGGACCTGTTTTACACCATCAAAATGCTCCACAATGGCTATATAATTTAACTTTTAAAATTAGTGCTTAGTCATCATTTAGAAAACTAGCAAACAAAAAAATTAAAAATATTTTTAGAGAAAATTATTTTTAAAAATTTAATAATTTTAATTAGAATTGAACTTCCAAAACACCAGTCTCTGAAGCATAGGAAAAAAAAGTACTATGATTGATAGTAAAAATAAATACAGCAGAATCAGACCCACATGAACAGAAGGCACAAAAATAAAAGCAACATGCCTTAAAGTTCCCAGGAGAAATGGATTTGTGTCTGTGCACACATAAATACAGAAAAAATGTATTATATGGAATTAGTTCATGTGGTTATGGAGGCTGAGAAGTCTCAAGATGTGGAGTCAGAAAGCTGCAGAGCCAAAAGAACAAACAATATAGCTTTATCTGGATCTGATGCCCTGAGATTAAGGAGCGCTGAAAGTGTAAGTTTCAGTCTTTGTCTTAGTCTCAAGTCAAGACCAATGTCTCATCTCAAATACAGGCAAAGAGAGTGAATTCTTCCTTATCCAGCTATTGTCAGATTTAATTTAATCTATTGATGTCGAGGCCATCAATAGATTAAATGAGGCCTACCGATATTACTGTCTTTTGATTCAAATATTTTTCTTATTGAAAAACACCTTCACTACCAGGCGAGTCTTGCCAGCAGTGTGGAGGCTGCGAAAGGAGAGGCAGGGAAGGTTCTCCCCACAACAACCTCCCTGAACAGCATGCAGTGCTAAATGGGATCCAGAACCCCCAGGAGCAAGCAGCCTTAGGCAGCAACCCCTGCATGCTATTCTTCTAAGGAGCAGGAAAGAACAAGGTGAAGATAATTAACATCTGAAAGCTGGCACTGTCACCAAGGTTCAGAGAATTGTAAGCCGCCATGTGACTGTGCATATGGTGCAACACGTATAGTCCTAGCACAAAAACCTAAAAAAAGGAGAAAAAAATTTTTTTATTTTAAATTGTGATAAAATACTGACTGGGCTTGGTGGTTCATTCCTGTAATTCCAGCACTTTGGCAGGCTAAGGTGGCTGGATCCCTGAGGCAGGAGAATCGCTTGAACCCAAGAGGCTAAGGTTGCAATGAGCCAAGATTATACCACTGCACTCCAGCCTGGTCAACAGAGTGAGACTCTGTCTCATAAAACAAAAACAAACAAACAAAGATTTGGTAAAATACAATCAATATAAAATTTACTATGTTAATAAAAGTTATTTTAAATAAATAAATACATAAATAAATAAATAAATAAATAAATGGGATCAACCTAGGTTCTCATCAGTGATAGATTGTATAAAGAAAATTTGGTATGTATACACCATGGACTAGTATGCAGCCATGAAAAAGAACAAACTCATGTTCTTTTGCAGCAACATGGATGCATCTGAAGGACATAATCCTAAATAATTTAACACAGAAAACTAAGTACAAATTAACACACAAAACCAAATACTAGATGTTCACTTATAAGTGGAAGTTAAACATTGAGTACTCCTGAACATAAAGATGGCAGCAATAGAAACTGGACACTACTGGAAAGAGAAGGGAGGGAGGGGGACAAGGGTAGAAAAACTATCTATTTGGGTGCTATGCTCAGTACCTGGATGACAGGATCATTCATATCTCAAACCTGTAATGTAATATACATAGGTGACAAACCTGCACATGTAGTGCCTGAATCTAAAATAAAAGTTGAAGAAAATATAAAAATAAGAAATAAAAAAACCCAGGTTTCTTCAAAAGTTAAATTGTTTACATAGAAATAATTATAGATTCATGTACAGTTTTAAAAATTAAAAAAAAAATTTGCCATTTACTCATTACTTAGTTTTCCCCAATGGTTACATCTTGAAATGTATAGTACAGTATCACAAACAAAATAATGACACTGACACTGTCAAGAGCTGAGCCATCACCACAGGATCCCTCATGATGTATTTTATGATAACTCCTATTCCTCTACTCTAAAATCCTGGGAACCATTGGTCTGTTCTTTATTTCTGTGATTTTGCCATTTCAACTTGTGAATGGATTTATGTAGTGTATAACTTTTCAGAATTAACTTTTATGATTCTGCATAATTCTCCAAGATTCATCCAGATCGTTGTGTGTGTCAATAAACTTCTTTTCTTTTTTTAATTGCTGAATAGTATTTTCCTTTACGAATGTTTGACCACAGATCCATTGATGAACATCTGGGCTTATCCAGATTTTGGCAATAATGAGTAATGCTGATATAATTATTTATAAACAAGTTTTTCATGAACATTACTTTTTACTTGTAATATTAATGTTCAGGAGTGCAGCTACTGGATTGTATAGTGGTTGCATGTTTACTTTTAAAGCTCTTTCAACCACGTTGTTTTCAAGAACAGTTGTAGCATTTTACATTCCTATTAGCAATATATGAGTGATCCAGTTTCTCCATACCTTTCCTAACATTTGATATTGACACTTGTTCTCATTTTAGCCAGTGTGATAAGTAGGTAATGAATGTCATTCTGATTTTAATTTTCATTTCCCTAATAGTTAATAATATAGAACACATGTTTTGTGAGCTTATTTGCTAACTATAGATTCTCTAGTGAAATAACTAGTCTTTTATTTTTGCCCATTTTCTAATGAGAGTGTCTTCTTACTGTTAACGGTATTCTTTATCTATTCCAGACATTGGTTCTTTACTAAATATTTAAAAAATACTTTCTTGGGCCGGGCGCGGTGGCTCAAGCCTGTAATCTCAGCACTTTGGGAGGCCGAGGAAGGTGGATCACGAGGTCAAGAGATCGAGACCATCCTGGTCAACATGGTGAAACCCCGTCTCTACTAAAAATACAAAAAATTAGCTGGGCATGGTGGTGCGTGCCTGTAATCCCAGCTACTCAGGAGGCTGAGGCAGGAGAATTGCCTGAACCCAGGAGGCGGAGGTTGCTGTGAGCCGAGATCACGCCATTGCACTCCAGCCTGGGTAACATGAGTGAAACTCCGTCTCAAAAAAAAAAAAAAAGAAAAACTTTCTTTATCTTGTCTTTTCATTCTCTCTTAAAAATATCCTTGGTGGAATAAATTTTTAAAATTTTGATGAATTCCACTTTAAAATTTTATTTGTTGTGCTTTATTGCTTAGTATAAGAACTCTTTGCCTAACTATAGATCCCAATCTTTGCCTAACCATAGATCTCCCATATTTTCTATTTTCTTGAAAGGTTTTATAGTTTTGTGTTTTACATTTAAGTTCATGAACCATTTTGAGTTAATTTTAGTGTAAGGTATGAAGCTTAGGTTATATGAATTATATCCCATGCCCACCATTAAAATTATTTATAACAGGGATTATAACTCCCAATCAGGTGAGAGTAATACTAGATTAAGGTTAAAAAATTACTACATTAAGTAAGGCAAGAGAGAGAAATTGTTGAAAACAATTCTATAAAACAAAAGAAAGTGTTTAAAATGTCAGTTAAAATAATTCCAAGTATAACTAATCACAAGATAAGATAAAAAAACTTGCAAAAACTAACCAATGTGCCAGACACATGATTTTCACTACAATGCTAATTAAACCATATTAATAGATTAAAACATATGGCATATACATTATTAGAAATAAAAAAAGTCACCACCTATTCAAAAGCTTTCATTCAAATAAAACTATAGAAATTAAATGTTCATACTCCCATTCATGGATTAATGGGTTATGGGATTAATAGTTTATCAAGGGTATGAAACAGGTGGCTTTACAAGAGGAGTAAGAGGGACCTGAGCTAGCAGACAGCCTTGTCACTGTGTGATGCCCTGTCTCAACTCAGGACCTTGTAGTGATTCCCTGCTACCAAGAAGGCCCTCTCAAGATGCAGCCCTTGAATTTAGACTTCCCAGTCTCCATAAATGTAAGAAACAAATTCATTGTCTGAATAAATTATTCAGTATAGATATTCTGTGATAAGTAACAGAAAACAGAGTAAGTCAAGGTTATTCTTGAATCTTCACCGTGAGAATCTGACAGGATTTTTGAAAGTAAGGCATGAAAGTGAAGAATTTGTTATAAAATTATAACTGCCAGGTGTTTCTTTAGCCTTCAGCTACTCATCAGAATTACTATGTAAGTGTTCGCATCAGTTTATGACTCAAGTGGCGTGGACTACAAGTAAGCAAAGTTAAGCTAGAACGCATATGCACCTGCCTCTCCACATTTGTGAATTGCAATTTGCTCTGAAACAACAGTTCTCTGATGGGTACTATACAATTAATTAATTTTAAAGTTGTCCAAATTTTTCTTGTTGTAAGATATTGAGTGATAATTTTGAAGCTTTGTACATGCCAGGAATTAACTGAAAGCCAAAGATTAGCCTTTCCTTCACCAAAGAAATATATTATCTAAGATCTTATTCTCTAGATACAACTCATTTCCTAGGGAAAACATGTTAAACATGCTAAAAAAGGCTGAGAGAGAATACTCAGGCTCTCTGTAACTTATAATTATTGACAAAAAAAACAAAAACAAGCTTTTCCTTTATTTACACTATTTTAACACCAGGAATTTCAGAGCAATGGATTGGTTAGTCAGATTGTTTGTATTCTTCAATGAGGCTACATAACTTTGTAATTTTAATATAATTTTGTTTTAAAATATAATTACTATACGTTAACATTTATGATTAGTAATTATGGCAAGGTCCTGTAAGAGTATGACGTGTTTCAAAAAATTTAGATATATATCATGAAATATATGACATTTTATGGCATTTGTCTTTTATATATTAAAACGAGTCTTGCCCTGCCAATAAAATCTATTCATTTTATTATAGTCACTCAACTGTCAAATTTATTACTATATCCACCTGGCATGTGAATCTGCATTCTATGCATTCTCCTTTTATTGAACTGAATTTATGATCACTTTCAAAGCTCCATGAAATAAAACAAACAATTTCCAACAGGATTCACCAGCAGAGTAGGTGAGGATTTTGTTGATACTCTGCACAGGAGATTGAGCTTAAAATGACTTTTGAAGATTGTTATGAAACAGCCTATTTAGGGGCCTGATGCACCTAATTTAAGTACAAGATGGGATGTGGTAGCACTGTATGAATTTATTGTTGCTGCAAGTCAGTATTCTATATTAAAAATTCTATACTAAACTTATAACTGTAGGAGAAATTTTAGTCAATGCTTGACGTCGAGTGGCATTACTCAGCATTGTTAGATTATTGTTTGGAATTATATACAATTTTAAGATTGCCACTGCAAGTTGAACCTCACAAACTTTAAATCTGCATGTCATGACAATACATTAAAATGTCTTCAATAATGATGATTAAACTCTAGGTTCCATCCTTCCCTTGCCTTTAAGTGAAGAAAATTTTTCATTATCTAGATATAGTTGTCATCTCTTTACACAAATGACTGAATCTGAAAATAAGTCCATATCTACATCATTTTATAGAGTGTGTTACTTAAGAGTGTGTGTGCAAGCATATATGCAAATGAATGCATTTTGCACTGGTAAGTTTCATTTTAAAGCAAACCAAGTCTAACTCACAATGTTAACTGGAGAATCACTATGTAAAGAACTCTATCATGTAGCCATCCTGGTTGGCACTAATAAAAATCACCAAACTATCCAGTGGTAGTGACAATGTCTTTTCTTGCTTCAGGCACTGTCATTCACATTGCTAGGTTAAAGACAAAATAAATTGACATTGTTTAACAAATACACTGAGTACATTAAATGGACTGTGAATACTATTATGCTGTGCTTGTTTACAATCAGATAAGAGAAAACTGTAAAAACTTATGAAATAGTTATTGAATAGTTCTATATGTATAAAATAAACATATATTTAGTATTACAAATAAAATGATGCAATAACTAAATTATTCTTATTAAAAGTGTGTAAAATTAGTCTTTGGTGAAGTTTTATTCAACAAGTTATTTAAAAGAACACCTATAGAAATATCGCTCATCTTTCTGACATCCAATGTATATTTCTCTGCAGGGTAAAGAAGAAATAATGACTCTTTTTCCAGGTCATTTGATTAGGTGAAAATAAATTTACCTCTGATTAGTTTTTGGAGAACTTTCTATTCCAATGCACACACAAAAAATGCAATGATTTGTGCTCACATACCTACCTATTTTCTAATTTATTTCTGTCAACTATTAATTTCCTAGGCTTAAATGCAATGTTGCATATTTTATCTACTTTATATTGCATTCTTGTTGCAAAAACTTAGGAATTTTAGTTACCAAATGGGTATATAAACTTATTTAATAATTATACAAATGTGGCAGGTAGAGCCCTATGGATTTTTTTTTCCTTCATTAATATAACAATAGGGTAGGTAAGCTAATAAAACAGAACAAAAATAAAATATTAAAGGAAAATTACCAAAAATCAACTGAAAATTTTATACTAAATAACAAAATGCTGAAGCAATTTTCATTAAAATTGCAGTGAAATAAACATTTCTACTATACCAAATATTATTATCTTATTGAAGAAAGCTAAAGCTACTCTAATAAGAGATTATAATTAGTATACTTACAGTAATGTCCAAATCATCAGGATTTATAAGTGATATAATTGTATGTGACAAAAACAGTAATACTTTGTAAAATGACTAGAGTTACTAAGATAATTTATTAAGAAGGAGAAATAAAAACATATATATTAAAATCATTATAATATGTTGGTTCCAAAGAAAATGAAAAGTTATTCTCTGGAAAATTGAGAAAAAACCTATGAAAGACATTGGAATATACATATTGAATATATACTTGTTATATAAAATAAATCATATTAAAGATGTAAATCATGATGATATAAGGGAGAATTATACAATATTTACTTAAAAATTTGTTTTGATTTTACCTAATTTTTTAAAGCGTTAGTCTTTTGAATATTAACACAAAATAATATAACAATCAGTATAAATTGATTTATGTTTATCTGGCAAACTATTGTATAACTCCGAGGAATATTTTTATTCTATAGAAATAGTGTATTCTATTATATGGGTTAAAAACGTGTTTATTAAAAAAAACGCTAATGACTCGTGTCTGAAAATAATTAACAGGAAAGCTGGACTATGCACAAATTGTGGCATGCCTATATAAATGAAATCAAAAGAATATGGGAAAATACTGCAACAAAATAGCAATCAAATAGTTCACATTCCTAATGTGCTTTAAGGTTTTATATACTGATAGATTAAATATTCAAAAAAATAAGTGGAAAAATTATGAAAAGATATAAATACCAAAAATATAGTATATATTTTGATAATAATAAGAATTTCAAGTTAAATTATTGTGATATATCACTATTGTCCATTAGATGGCAAAATATTTACAAAGAAAAATAATTTCTACTATTAGGTACAAGGCAGATTATTCTAATGCACAAAAAGTTTGACTAATCTCTTCAAGATTTTAGAAGGGAAATATGAAATAATATATTCAAAATGAAAAATATATTTACCTTTCAACATTTCGTTTTAAGTACCATGCTGCTCTAAAAACACTTGCAGTAAAAAGATTTGTCACATAAAGACTATAGAAACATGTTTGTAAGTTTGCTATTTTGTTAGCAAAAACAGGAGACCTGACATCTCAATAATAGAGAAGATTTTGGTAAACTGTGTGGTGTTTGTAACATGCTAATTTGGAGCTCTTAATCACATCTTGCCTAGAAAGACTTTCAGAATGCATTGTTAAGTTAAAACAACAACAATAACTACAACAAAACCAGAATAAATGTGTAGTATATTCTCATTTTAAAAATATCAAGCTATTTGATAGCATCACTCACAAAAACATAGCTGTACAATTTTATCTTCTGGATCAGTGTGCAAACAGAGCAAATATAAAAATGTAGTGGAAAACTTAAAAGGCCTCTCTCATTAATACTCTTAGGAAATACATAAATTATGCAAGCATTCTTATTACTACATCTTAATTAAATACAACCTCATAACAGAAAGATTGACTAATATGGCTCATATTATGAGATAAAAGGTTTCACACATACTAAACGAGATGTTTCTATCTCTTTATATTTTCATTTTTCCCCAATTTTATTGAGATATAATTAACAAATTGAAATTGTGTGTTTATGATGTATACTATTATGTTTTGATACATGTATATGTTCTAAGATGATTACTTCAATCAAGCTAGTTAACATGTCCGTCTCTCACATAATTCCATTTTGCGTGTGTGTGATGAGAGCATTTAAGATTTTTGCTTTCTTAGCAAATTACAATCATGCAATTTAGTCACAAAGCTGTACATTAGACCTTCAGAATTATTTATTCTGCCCAACTGAAACTTTGTATCCTTTGACCACCATCTCCCTTAAAATTAAAGTTGAGCAAATTTTCCACTTGATGGGTGCCAAGACTATTGCTCCCAGGTCAGCTGCAGACAAGAACAGAGCTTTCAATGGAAATTTTAAACAATGAGATAATGATCCTGAAGCATTTCTTTGAAGAATTATAACAGGGGATGAAACATGGATTTATCAGTAAAATCCTGGTGACAAAGCATAATCAAAGCAATGCTACCAAAAGGTGATAGTGGTCTAGTCAACAAAAGTGGACTGGTCAGGAGCAAAATCATGACAAATTCCCCTTGCAGATGCTTAAGGCAATTTGCTTGTTGACTCACTGGAAGGCCAAAGAACAGTAACATCTGCCTATTATGAGAGTGTTTTGAGAAAGTTGATAGAGGCTTTACCACAAAAAGATGCCTGGAGAATCTTCACCTGAGAGTCCTTTTCCATTGTGATAGTCTTGTGCTCATTTCTTTCATCAAATAGGGCGATTTTATGTGAGTTTTGATAATAAATCATTAGGCATCTACCGTATAAATCTGATATGTCTCCTTCTGCCTTTTGTTTCCTAATCTTCAACCATATTTAAATATATTTTTCCAATTAATAGTATAAAAGAGAGTGCATTGACATGGTTAAATTCCCAGGAACCTCAGTTCTTTAGGGATGGACTAAATGGCTGGTATCATTACTTACAAAGGCATCGTGAAATTGATGGAGATTATGTTGAGAAATAATGTGTATATTTTATTTTTTTCTTGTTTAATTCCATTTTTCCACACTTTTTGATGTCCCCTTGTGTGTGTGTGTGTGTATGTACTGGTGTGTGTGTGTGTATGTACTGGTGTGTGTGTGTGTGTGTGCATGTGCATGTGTGTGTGTGTGGAAAATCTCCTATTGGTTCTGTTTCTCTAGAGAACCCCAATGAACATACTCCATTGGATCCCTCAAAAAGGAGGTAATCCTGTGATACTTTGATAATAACCCAGTAATACTAACTGTGTGGTAAGTTATTATAGCAGCAACTGGAAAGTAATAACAGCTTTTGTACCAGGAAGTGGAATGATGCTGTAGCAATTACCTATAAATGTGTAATAATATGTGGATAGGCACGGTGGTTCACACCTGTAACCCCAGCACTTTGGGAGGCCCTGGCAGGCAGATCACTTGAGATGAGGAGTTTGAGATCAGCCTGACCAACACGGCAAAACTCCGTTTCTACTAAAAATTCAAAAATTAATTGGGCATGGTGACATGCACCTGTAGTCCCAGTGACTCAGGAGACTGAGGCAGAAGAGTTGCTTTAACCTGGGAGGCAGAGGTTGCAGTGAGCTGAGATCCTGCCACTGCACTCTAATCTGGGTCATAAAGCGAGACTGTATCTCAATAAACAAATAAAAATATATATGTAACAAATACCTGTGAATTTGTTACATGACTTGGGGAGAAGAACTTTCTTGATGTGATTAAGTTAAGGATATTATAATGAAAAGTAATCCTGGATTACCCGAGCAGGTCTCATATAATCAAGAGTCTTTTAAAAGTGGAAGAGGAAGTCAGGTAGAGAACCAGATTGATGGTGGTGTGAAAAGGACTCACTCCGAAGTGACTGGCTTTGAAGATGAATGAAAGGGACTTGAGTCAAAGAAATTAGCCGGTTTCTAGAAAATGGGGAAAAAAAAAAAAAAAAAAAAAAAAACAACCAGAAAATACATTATCCTCTAGGGCTTCCGGAGAGGAGCACAGCCATGCCAACACCTAACCTTAGCCCACCTACATTCAAGACAAGACTTCTGACCTTCAGAACTACAATAGATTAAATCTGTGTTGTTTTAAGCCATTAAATTAATGACAGCATTAGTAGGGAACAAATATAATTCCTTAATATTATAAAATATAGTGAGAAAGAATAAATTATTCAAAAATATATTTGAAATTCTAAGATGTACATTGTCACTAACAAAAATTGTTTCTAATGTTTTGTCATTTTGTCACAGTGTTTTTAATAAACATAGGTTTTTAATTAAGGGATTTTTAAATATATTTATAATACCTTCTATATTCATTAATTTTAGACATTTTATATCATAGTAACAGTATAAACGACATTTCTATTTTGGTATTTTTAGATTTAGTGTATAGATACAACATTATCATAACTTTTTATAGATATTCATTCACATAATATACTTCTGTTTTTTTTTCAGTTATAACTTAGTAATTTCTCCTAAATTTACTCTATCCTGTACTTGAATTTAAATTTGTTCTCCCTATAGAAACATGGCTTTGATTTTACTTAATCGTGAAATATATTTCCACCACTGATTCTGTTTATTCCTGATAAAAGAAGCAGCTTTCAGTAACAGAATTTAAACATGTTAATAAATGTTTCTATATTTTCTTATTGTGAAAAAAGATTCACATTAAGAGATTGGTGTTTCACATAGCCTACATAATATTAAAAATACATACTATCTGTTCGATGCAGACTCATACTGTTAAATTGAGTATGTTATAAACAAATATATTGTTCTGCTGACTATGTTAATGTTTATGAAAAGTTAAAGGGGTACCTTACATTTGAGTAAAGCATGAAATCTGTTACAGCATACGTGGTGCTCTTCATGCTTAATGAGATATACCACACACAAGCTACTGATAGTGATATTTTTGTCAGATAAATAATCATTTATTTTCATTTTAATTATTTTAAATAATACATTTAGTGTATTTAATATATTTTAATTATACACAAAATTATGTATTGTTTATCTTGTTAATTAAAATTTTAATTTAAGCATTATCATGAATCTTTTATTAAAACCTGTAATTATGAATAACTTCCACATTACCTTGCCATATTAACTAAAAGATCTGGGTTATGGTATTATAATATAGGAGGGTATTAAATTAATAACTGTCTAATGGCATAGATCATGCATATACTATAGTAATAGATGAAATACTATATGGCATAAATCATACATATAGCATTTTCTCCTTCCATCTCTTAAATTTATCAAAATGTTTTATACATAGTGGTGTGTGGGAGAATACTGGTTGTGTGGGACAACAATCAATCTCCTATGATACTAGAAACTGATAATTTTGGTTAATACAAGGAAATTGTAAGGAAGTTTGATGCTCTATGAAGACATGGGTCAAATACTTTGAAGCCTACTAAAGATTGAAAAGTAAAGTAGAAAAGGATAGAGACAGACCTCTTCCACTTCTGCACTCAAAACAGGAAATTTCCTGATAAAGCACTAAATTAATCTGTGACATAAGCTAAGTTATTGCTCTTTTTATAGTTTAGAATGATAGTAAGTGGCACGAGATGGAAAAAAATTTGACACCATAGTTAAGGAATGGGAAGGACCAAGCATTAGAAGTCTAGTTAATACGCCCTTCAAGCATGAGTGGAGCAATCACCATAAGATTATGAAATGGAAACATGGCGAACCTTATGGGATGTCACTGTTGAGATTTTTATTAATGCTTACCTGTAGAACAAACTTCACTAAAATTTTCTTGGGATATAATTTCTTATCATTTGTCTTAGTTATTATTTTATGGATAAGAAAGTGATTTCGTATATGTATTTATATATAATCTTATTTTGACACTCAGGAGCCATTTTGTGTTTATTTAACTTGTGATAGATTTTAAATCTTCACTTCATAAATGTCACACATGAATGTGTATTTAGCATACATACACTGCTTAGATTGTAGCATAACAAACATCTACCATGTTAAGATGGGGAGAAAGGCAGCAAACCACATTGCCATGTGTGTACCTATGCAACAATCTTGCATGTTCCTCACATGTACCCTGAAACCTGAAACACAATAAAAAAAAAATATATATATATCTTTATA